>NC_141033.1:46640000-46775000 GCF_052040795.2 Danio rerio | reverse complement strand
AACAGTGAACATCTTTATCAACAGAAAAATAATATATTCAAACATATTGGGAAAAAATAACAAACAAACAAACAAACAAACAAACAAACAAACAAACAAATAAATAAAAAACTACAACATTTAAACTATTTTATAAATATATTTATGCTTCTCTTGATTTTTCATGTTCATAAAAATTTTATTTAACTAATTAATGTTTTTCCCCAACAAATTAGGGCAATATATTGGGCTGTACAAATTTTTATTTAGATTTTTCCAGTAAATGCTTTGGCACTGACTAATTTAATGTACAGTTGAAGTCAGAATTATTAGTCCCCCTGAATTATTAGCGCCCCTGTTTAATTTTTCCCCCCAATTTCTGTTTAATGGAGGGAAGATTGTTTCAGCACATTTCTAAGCATATTAGTTTTAAAAACCTATTTCTAATAACTGATTTATTTTATCTTTGCCATGATGACAGTAATTAATATTTTACTTGATATTTTTCAAGACACTTCTATACAGCTTAAAGTGACATTTAAAGGCTTAACTGGGTTAATAAGGTGAACTAGGCAAAATGGGGTAATTAGGCAAGCTATTGTATAACGATGGTTTGTTCTGTAGACTATCAAAAAACAAAAAAAACAAAAAAAAAAGCTTAAAGGGGCTAATAATTTTGTCCCAAAAATGTTTTTTAAAAAATTAAAAATTCCTTTTATTCTAGCCGAAATAAAACAAATAAGACTTTTTCCAGAAGAAAAAATATTATCAGACATACTGTGAAATTTTCCTTGCTCTGTTAAACATCATTTGGGAAATATTTAAAATAGAAAAAAAAAAATCAAAATTCTGACTTCAACTGTATATTCACAAATAAATTATTGTAAAGCATCCTATTTAAAATATTCATTTAAAAGAGAGAACTGTGAGGGGTATACTCATTTAAGCACTATATATAATAAGCTTGTCTAATAATTAAGATCTAACAATTGTAATTATATTCTTTGTATGGGAAAATCAAAAACAAAGGCAGACAAACATCCACCTACATTACACATACATATTGGCATGAAATCTGCATTCATTTCCCTGGTCATTAAAGTAGACAGCCTGTGAAAATGAGATTGTACATTACAAATAAGATTAATAATGAGTAATTAAACGCGAGACTAGCTGCGAGTTGTTTTATTTCATGCTATAAATATGATCCAAGGGAAACATTTGACAGACGGAAGAACTGTGAGGTTTAACAAAAAGCACAAGCAGGTTTAACAGACCTGTGTTGACGGATAATTCAGTATTATATAGTTTGGCACACGACTCAACACATCCTACAAGGTGAAAAAACACACAACCGGTATTTGGTGGTGATAGTGTCAACTGAGTTTTGTCACACCTGTCATCCTTCAAATATGCTGTTACCCTACAGTTAACATGAAGGGTAATTGTTCGCAGATGAGTAGACTGAAATCTAAACACTGATAAGGCCCCCGGAGGAAAATGATTATCTTTAGAGCAGAGATAAGGATATGAATGTGAATATTAACAAGGATTAATCTGACATTTACATTATGATGTGACAGCAATGCAAACGCAATTACATGCAATATGGACTTTGCCCTCTATAACAATTTCATTTGCAGAATCGCCAAATACGATGCTTTTTTGTAATATTTAGATTGTATTTACACAAGAACTAAAATATATTTTTTGCAAAAAAAAAAAAAAAAAAAAAAAAGGAAAGCAGATGAAAGGAAAGGAAAGAAAAGGGAAAATAAAAGATTTTTCAAGTCTGAAACCTGAAGCCAAATATTAAATAAATAAAAAAATATTTAAATTCCTAAACATTAATACAGAAACAAACTTCATTGTGAGAAAAATAAAAAAAATAAAACAAAATAAAAAAACGATAGAAGCAGTAGCCCTTTTCACACAGTGATACCGGTAAATATCTGAAAACTATTTTCAGAACCATTTTTACGGGTAAAATCAAAAAAGCGCTGTTAACACAGGAAAGGACATCCAGATTTTTTTTTCAGAAAAGACTGTTTACACATCCATTCCAAAATACGGGTAAATTCTGACCTCTAAACAGCTGCGCTTGTATTTGTAGACATAGAAGGGGTCTGGCTTTGTTGATGGTTTCACTTTTATTTAAAGCTTCAGCATTCATGGAGCTGCTTTTGTTCCAGAAAAATTTACCAGTATTTAAAAAAAAAAGGCCTGTTCACACTAGATGTGTGTATGTGTAAAAGGGGCTAGTGAAAATACAATAATATTATGTTGTATTATATCACTACACAATTACTATAGTACTATTATAAAAAAAAAAAAAAAAAACATTAACGGGGGAAAAAACTGAGAAGATGCATATTGCTATAAAAATGTATGAAATTATTTGTAAGAAAAAAACAATAATATAAAAATTAAAGAAAATTAAGTTTAGGAAAATAAAAAATAAAATAAAATAAAATAAAATAAAATAAAATAAATAAAAACAGTATACACATATCTAAAAAAAAAACCCAGGAGCAACAAGGTTTTATTGCTATAAAAAATTTGAAATTCTATAAAAATGTATTAAATTATGTTAACTAAACTAAACAATAAAAATAAATAAATAAAAAATAAAAGTAAAAAATTTAATAAAATAAAAATAAAATAAATAAAATAAAAACAGTATACACATATCTAAAAACCCTATTAGCAAGATGAAAAATGATGATATTCTATAAAATTACTAAATTATGTTTATTAAACAATAAAATAAAATAAAAAATAAATAAAATAAAATAAAACTAAACAAAATAAAACAAAACAAAATAAAATAAAACTAAATAAAATAAAATAAAATAAAATAAAATAAAATAAAATAAAATAAAATATACACATTTCTAAAAAGCCCATTAGCAAGGGGATTATATGGCTCTTGAAAATTATAATATTATTTATATATTACCTAAACTAAACTAAACTAAACCACAAAATAAAATAAAATAAAGAAAAATAAAATAAAATAAAAAATTATTCAAAAAAAACAACAACAATATACAAGTCTAAAAAGCCCATGAAGAGAGGAAAATATTGAGGGTGGATGCAGATTGCTGTAAAGATTCATAAAATCGTTTCTATATTAACTAAACTAAACCAAACCACAAAATAAAATAAAATGAAATTCTTGTAAAATAAAAAAATAAAAAAAATAAATTAATAAAAATTATGTCAAATTAAAAAAAAAGATTACTATAAAAATGTATAAAATTATTTATATATTTACCTAACCACAAAATAAAATGAAATAAAATAAAATGAAATATTGTAAAAAAAAAAAAAAAGTTTACAAATATCTAAAAAGCCCATGAACAAGGGGAAAAAATTGAGGAAGCAAGCACAATCGCTATAAAAAGTATGAAATTATGTATATATTAATTCATTTCTAATTCAACTCACTACATGTTTTTTTGGCATTGACATATTGGGAACTAAATTCAACATAATTTCCTCTGTCTTCATTATTTTGACCTCTGAAGATCATATAGACAGTATTGTTCTCTAAAAAGGAAAATTGGCTCCAGCGTTGATGCATAATTGACCTGCGCATGCTTTAAGCCAAACAACGCTCTCGCCATACACACTCCGCCTTTTAGCAATCAAATATAGAAAGGTTAATTCAGTCTCCGAGACTCTGACGTTGCCAGAAAAGTCATCCAAGGATTACATATTATTCAGACGCTCATCAAAAAGCAGCTAATTAAAACCAAAGGATCTTTATCAGAATGCATCGCTTCGCAATCTGCACACTGAAGCTCTTGTTTTTAATTGCATTTTCTATGCTAATTCCAAATATAAACCAAATATTTGTTGGGAGGGACTCCCTTCATTTCACGGCAGGGTTGCTCTTGATTATTTGGGGAGAGCTGAGCAGAAAGTGCTTGAGAAACGTGGAGGATGTGCATCAGTGAGTGTTTACACTTGCTCTAATTATCTCCTCCTCGTTCTCCAGCACTTTGTTTAATATGTTGGAGGCATTGGGATGGCAAACCAGGGGTGTAAAAATCACATGGTAACAGCATGTAGTAATGAGCGGAGAGACGGAGCAGGGGTGTGGATGTGTCTGCGATGTGACTGGACCAGCGAGATCCTCATTACCGTCAGCATCAGGAGCTCATTACAGACTCGCTGTGTCCTGACTGAAATTATAAGTAATGTTTACGTTTAAAGTGCTACAGAGGCTAAAAGACGACGGAGAAACCTGCAATGCATATAAAGGCCACCATATGATGCAACATCGATTTTGCAAGCTGTTTGGACAGAACTGCATGTAAGTATAGCGTGTCCACAGTAATATTGCAATGATATAAAAACACAAGTTTCTTTTTTAAAATTTCCTGACATTAGGACACAAATCCCAGTGATTTTGAGGCCACTTTGCAACATTCATACTTGTCAGCCCTCCTGTTTTTGCTGGGATTCTCCCGTATTTCACCATTCTATCCTGCCATCATCCCATTTCTCCTGTATCTTTAATATTTCTATGAAAAGTGAAAGTAGCATCAAAGAGCCGATATCAAATGTTACCCGTAGACGTTTCTGGGGATCGCAAATTATGTAGAAAGAGGTACGTATGGCTGCATTTCATTCTTTAAACAAACACTATGGGGCAATATGATGCCGTTTCTTTTCACGCTTATTAGCTGACCGCTTACCTCTGTGTGGGGGGCTTTCCTGCCGCAACCAGTTTGTCCAGTCAGCTCGTTGTGTAAGTTGGCGGACAGAGAGAAGTTGACCACAACAACGATGACGACAGGGTTCCAGTCCATGGAAAATCGGTTCCAGAATTCAGGTAAGACAAAAACTGAATCCAAACAGTGGGTTGGTCAATCGATAAAATTGGTTGGGTTTAGAGAAGGTAGATGGTGGGTCAGTCGATTGATCGGCCGGTCAGTCAGTTATTCAGTCAGTCAGATAGACGGTTGGTCGACAGCGGCCTCTGGTGGGTTTACGCGAGAACAGCGGGTGCAAACAGCACTTGCGAGAGAAATTTGACAAAAACTGCAAAAATATGTACCCCCGGGACGTATTTCGTGGCCTACAGAAACGTCTATTCGAGTATGTTTTCAGAATGAGCCTGGTTTGCCCAAATTAACATCTGTATACGCGATTTGAAGAAGAGCGAAAGTGGACACTTTTGGATTTGGGTGAGTTTTTTTAACAGACAATTACACTTATTACATATTAGAGAAACATGTACATTCTGGCATGGTTTGTTTTAAGCACAAATAATTTTAAAGTCCTAAATGAGCATAAAAAATACAAAAGTAATTAAATGATTTTAATTTAGATCTGTGGATTCTTAAAATGAAACCTCTGTTATTAAACAAAACAGTGGATCCAAATGAGAGATTCACTCGTCCCTAATTAACTACAGTATAGCAGATTTTTAAATACAGTGAATTAAAAAGTGAATGAGATTATATGACTTTAATTTCTGTATAGATCATTGATTTTAATAGGCCAAACCTTTTATTTTATTTAAATTTTTCTAATGCTTGTTATGTATTCTATGTGACGTGGTGGCGCAATGGGCCGCACGTTCACCTTACAGCAAGATGGTTGCTGGTTTGAGCCTCAGCCAGGTCAGTTGGCATTTCTGTGTGGAGTTTGCATGTTTTCCCTGTGTTCACGTAGGTTTCTTCCGTGTACTCTGGTTTCCCCCACAAATCCAAAGACGTGGTACAGGTGAATTGGCTAAGCTAAATTTTCCGTAGTGTATGTGTGTGAATGAGTGTGTATGGATGTTTCCCAGTGATAGGTTGCAGCTGTAAAGGTATCCGCTGCCTAAAACATACAGGATAAGTTGGCGGTTCATTCCGCTGTGGCGAATTCATTCATTTTCCAAAAGGAAAATGAATGAATGAATGATTGTTATGCAATCTATCATTTGAAGCTGATTTCCTTCCCATATTTGAAATGATTTTAACTAGGCTAATAATATGGAAACTGCTCTGAAACTGCTCTGAATTAACAGATTAATGAGTTAGGGGATGTATTTTGGGAGTTCTTGTAGGTAGGTTTGATTGTTTTTTATTTTTTATTTATTTTTTGAGGGAGCAGCCATTTGTAGTGGTGTCTGAAACCATAGTGGATATTCTGAATTGCACTCAATCAATCGCACATTGAACCGCTATAATGAGTTTAAATAGAAGTACACTAAGTGGAGAACTGGATTAAACTACACGTCTGGAAACACGATGGCATCAACAGTAGAATTCGATCTGTGTATGTTTCTGAATAAATTATTATGTAGTTGTAAAATTCATGTGTGCATGACAGAAATCTAAATATTTTGTTCAATTACTAATAGAAAGCTCACTAAGTGTGAAGTAAAGCACAAACAAAACAGCATCCATTCCGGTGCACTGTGTGCTTGAATACACTCACTTGTTTTCATTCACTCCCTTAAGTGGATTAAAGTAGTGGACTAAAATAGAGAATAGCGAATGAGGGTATAGGGTGTGATTTTGTATACAGATGTGGTCAGGAAAAATATCCATTTGCGACAACAAAGACCAAACCTCTGAATGTACAACGCGTAAAAACCTTGAAGCAGATAAGCTACAGCAGCAGAAGAGCAGCACAGTGGTGACAGCTAAAAACATGAATTAGGTAAAACATAGGTCAGAGCCAGCTCCAAATTGCTGAGGATTGAACTCCATGTAATCCTCCTGGGACTTTCAATTGATTTATTTTGAATGTCTTGTACATGGGAGACAGGGGGTCCAATCTATTATTACTCCAACCCTAAGTCTCTAACAGTAACCTATTGTGTTTATTAACATCTACACCTACCTCAAGCTTAAACCTGCCCTTTACAGTCATGAAAAAACACTGTTGTGACACAGTGTCACTAAAATTACACTATATTGATGTGGCATGTAGCTATAACACTTCTAGCCACAGCCCAACCTGCCCGCAGCATAAGTTCATCTAATTTGTAGGTCTCCAGGCTGCAGTGAAATATATATATACCTGGAAAACAGCAAACTGAGGGTCCAATTTACACAAACACACCAAAACTGGACAGCAGAGGACTGGCAAAAGATCGCCCTGTCTAATGAGCCTCAGTTTCCGCTGTGACCTTTGAATTGTAGGGTCAGAATATGGAGTAAACAACGTGAAATCATAGATCCACTCTACTCCTACTGTATGTCAACAGTTCAGACTGCTGGTGGTGTAAAGGTGTGAGGGATATTTTCTCAGCTAACTTTGACCCCTAATGCTGAGTTCAGACTGCATGATTTTCAAAGAAGTTGTGTCACAGGTGTTTTTAAAGTGTATGAGGTAACGCTTCTTAGATGCTTTATTTACACTGCTGCATCGATGACAGGAGCTTTCACACTGCATGACTTTAAAATAGGAAGAATCGCCAACAACCTTGCCTAAACTACATCTCAACCAAACACACGCAAGACTGACATGGAAACAACGCAAGGTCAAGTAATATGTCTTTTGTTATTAACTACATATTGAGAAAGAGGCTTTTAGTGGGGTAGAAAATTTACTTATTTTGCTCCATTTTAATTGAATGGAATTAGCATTTTTTTTTTCTTATTCGACCCGGTTCTGGTATTGCTCAGATGATACATCAAACAGACTCCAGATACTTAGCATGCTCACGGGTGTTGGCGATTTATCAGCGATCTTCTCAGATTGCGTCTTTGATAGTTAACATGTGACTGTTACTCGCGTGAATGAGCACCGTTTTACCGTGATTTCATGCATTTGTTGACGATTTATCTGTCTGCGAGTCAAAATCGAGGCTAAAATCATGCAGTCTGAACTCGGCATTAGTGAGCACTGTTTAAACATCATAGTTGACCTGCATGTTATTTCTGACCATATTTATCTTTTTATTTTCACTTATGTTCCCATGTGTTGGCTACTTCAAGCAGGATAAAAAGAAAAAAAAAACTTTCATACAAAGCTTTAATAATATCAGACTCACGCCAGATCTCAATCCAACCAAAAGTACATGGTCAACAAAGATGGTCCAAGTTGCATTCTTCGAAATAAAAGTACTGGGGCGGTACTTTTTGAAAGGCAAACCATTGTACTTAAAAGGCTCACATTTGTACCCTTAAGGTGCATATTTGTTCCTAAAAATGACAAAAGTGTAATTTGTAATAAAGCAGGGGTGTCAAACTCAATTCCTGGAGGGCCGAAGCCCTGCACAGTTTAGTTCCAACCCTGCTCCAACACACTTACCTGTAGGTTTCAAACAAGCCTGAAGGACTCAATTAGTTTGATCAGGTGTGTTTAATTAGGGTTGGAACTAAACTGTGCAGAGCTGCGGCCCTTTTGGAACTGAGTTTGACACCCGTGTCTTAAAGATTACAAAATTGTACCTTAATGTACCGATGTGAACCTATTGGATAAAAAAGTGACACTAAACGTTTTGGTACCTTTATTCCCAAGGGCAAGGTAAAGTAAGCTACGCATATATGAGGAGTTTAAATGCAAAAACCTCTAAATGCTGTCAGAAATTTTTAACATTTTTATCAGACTTCTGTATATAGGTTGAGTAATTTTAACTTTTATGGCAAAGGATAAGTTCTTTGCATGGTCTTTAAAGTCAAATAAGAAAACATAAACAAAGGAGGCTGAAGAAACTGTTTAGTGCGGATAGAAATTTCGGTCACACTTTACAATAAGGTTCATTAGTTAATGTTAATGCATTTACTAAGATAAACAAACAATGAACAATACATCTACTACTGTATTTGTTCATGTTAGTTAACATTAGTTGATGAAAATACAGTTGTTCATTGTTAGTTCATATGAACTCATGGTGCATTAACTAATGTTAACAAGCATGGACTTGAATGTTAATAATGCATTAGTAAATGTTCAATTATGATTAATAAATGCTGTACATGTGTTGTTCATGATTAGTTCATGTTAGTAAATGCACTTTCTAATGAACCTTATTGTAAAGTGTTACCTAAATTTCAGACACTAAGAGGATTTTTCATCTAAACTCATCTGAATATATTATCTTTTATGTATGCATGCATGTAAATTTTCCCCACATTCACAAAGGTACAGTAAATATGTGCACAATAAGACCAGGGACATTTGTTATGTAAATGAGTTTGTTTGACCCATTTTATGTTATATTTAATATGTCGACAGTCAGGTTTAAATGTGTTAAAGGAATCTTTATCAACATTTTACTGAGAGTATTTAAAATTTAATGAAAAATATTCAATATTCAACAGCAAAATGTGCATCTGGATATATAAGATTCAACTTGTCTCTGAATACTGCATATTAATTAATTACTAATCAATTAATTAATCAATTAAACCTTTGTTTGTGTGGATCATACCAGACATAAAATAATAATAGCTGTATGAAAATAATCTGAAGCTTAGTTATAGTACAGGGATTGACGGTTGGTTTTTAACAGTTTTAAGCTATCTTTCTTTTGAAGACCAGTGCCAGATTAACAACCCTGGCTCATTCTGAAAACATACCGCTATATACATTCCTGGAGAGAGCCAAATATGTCCCATAAGCTACGATTTATTATTATTATTTTTTTGGTTTTGGTTTTCGCAAATCCACCAGGGTGTAGTGATGTGTAGGCTTTTTGAAGTCTCAAATTTCTTTCTCGAGTGCCATGTTCTTGTGCAAATCCACCAGAGGATGCTCTCAACTGACTGACTGATCGACTGACCCACCCTCCTCCTTCTCTAAAGCCAATCAATTGTGTTTTCAAAAGCACTGATAGTCCCGCCCACCCACTTCCCTAAACCCAACCGACAGTTTTAAAAAGAAATCCAGATGAAAAAAGCCCTTGTCAGATTTTTACCACATTTTCAGATTTTACCATATTCTCACCCTATTATTTACTAGTTTATTTTAATTTCTGGCTTCTGTTTATGTCTTACCCGCTTCCGAGAACCAATCCTTGCCTGAATCGAACCCTGTCATGGTTTACTCCTCCCTGCATCTCAAGTCCCCCGATGAACATAGCGAGCCACTGGACAAACTGGTAACAGTGGAAAAGCCGTCCATACACACATCCATAAGCGGTCAGCTGGTAAGTGTGAAAAGGAACGGCGTCATACTGCCCCGGAGCACTTGTTTTAAAGATAAAATGCAGCCATAATGCGTACTCATACGCCCACAGAAGCTAAGCAGGGCTGCGCCTGGTCATTATCTGGCTGGGAGACCACATGGGAAAGCTTTGTTGCTGCCAGAAGTGTTAGTGAGACTAGCAGGGGATTCTCAACCTGCGGTCTGTGTGGGACCCAACGCCCCAGTATATTGATGTGAACAAAATACTGCCCATTGAGCACCATCTTTCGTTAAACCGAGGTCCTGACTTTGCGGTCATTAAAAATCCCAAGATGTCCTTCGAAGAAGAGTAGGCATTTAACCTTGGCATCCTGGCCAAATTTGCCCACTGGCCTCCTAATCATCCCCATATCATATTTGGCTTCATCACTCTGTCTCCACTCCACCAATATGGCTGCTGTCACATTATCCAGGTCGATGCTGCAGATTCCCCTCAAAAATGTGTAACTTTGAGTGTCCAGGAAAGCGCTATATAAATGCATGGAATTATTAGTATTATCCTCATCAAGTAAGAGATAAAGAGAACCACTTTAAATCTCAGTGGCAGGAAAGATAATGAGAGATCAGCGTGTTTTGGCAAATCAAAATGCTCAACAACTCGGCAGAACTGTTTCCTGCCGTCCACGCAAACGTCTGACTCATTGAAATCCCTGAGTTTCCTTAATCAATACACTCCTGGCACACCATTAAGACACATTCATTAAATCTTGTATGAAACGCCCATTTCTGAAGGAGAAAAATGTAGAGAACTCCATTAAAATAAATTCATTATTTTGCCTGTCTTCATTAATGTGACCCTTGGAGATCATATGGATAATATTGTTCTCTAAAAGGGGAATTGGCTCAAAACCCCGGGCATAATTGAACTGCACAGACTCGACGCTGAGTAACCAACGACAATTTCAAAAGATGGATAGGGAGAAAGTCAGCCAGATGACAAACAATCCTGACCTGATATATAAATATAAGTCAGCAGTCTGCTCAGGTGAGAGGGAAATCATGCATTTTAAAGGTTCGTTTCAGGAGAATGCGAGCGGTTTACAGGATTTTTGGCACACAAATCCATAGGGTAAGGTTGGCAAAAAATACAATAATAAGTATTTTAAAATAAAATACCAAATACCTTACATTTAAGTGTATCAAAATAAATTACAAAATACAGCAGCCACAACTTGTATCAAAATAAAATATTTTAAAATGTCTACACAATGCTTTTACACAAGAGCATGATATTTATTTGCAAACCCTCCATTGACAGGCCTTTTCGATTAATCCCTTCACAATTATACTTCACAACAGCTTTTCTCTGAACAAGTTTTAGCTGCCATTTTGTTCATCTCTACTTCTAATGTTCATGAGGAGGTATAAAATATAATGTTTTTTTTTTTTGTATATTTGTATATATCTTGTTTATATTTGATGAAGAAAATCTTGTCTTGAAGATGACCTCTTACTGTTTAAACATTTTAATGCCGAAAAAAAGTCAGAACAAAACGCTCTAATTGTTGATTGTGTTTTGGGTAAAATTGCCATCATCTCTGTACAATGATTAATCAACCTCTTAATATTTTAAAAAGGTTGGTAAATGAAAAGCACATTTAAAATTTTTATTCACAGATTTTTTCATAAATCATTTTTGTTTGCCTTTGAATTGGCATATGAAACAGTCAAAGTATTGTTGGGATCGCCTTTGTAGGAATAATTTTTATGTTGTTTGTTTTAACAGCAAACATTTGACATCAGCAATCCATCTAAAACTGCTATTATTTGTTCAGCATACTCTTACTCCAAATATTTTTTTTTTTTCAGTTCTTCGATAAATTGAAGAGTCAACAATGTCCAAAGCACAATCTGAGGGTTCATTATATATATATATGTATACTTTCTCTGTATGATTAATCAATATGGTCTTAAAATATTGTTATTTGGTATGTAAATGTGCAGAGGCTGACACACCTGACTATACGAACTAATAAAAAAAAAAAATGAAACATTAAAATAAAACATCAATAAAAAAATAGGCAGTTCATTCCACTGTCACAACCCCTGATAAATAAAGGACTAAGCCGAAGGAAAATAAAATAAAATAAAGGTGACGCGGTGGCACTGTAGGTAGTGTTGTCACCTCACAGCAAGAAGGTTGCTGGTTCGAGCCTCGGCTGGGTCAGCTGGCATTTCTGTGTGGTGTGTGCATGTTCTCCCCGTGTTCGCGTAAGTTTGATCCGGGTGCTCTGGTTTCCCCCACAAGTCCAAAGACATGTGGCACAGGTGAATTGGGTAAGCTAAAATTGTCCTCTGTGTGTGTGTGTGTGTGTGTGAATGAGTGTGTATGTGTGTTCCCTAGAGATGGGTTGCAGCTGGAAGGGCATCTGCTGCGTAAAAAACATATGCTGGATAAGTTGGCGGTTCATTCAGCTGTGGTGACCCCAGATTCATAAAGAGACTAAGCCGAAAAGAAAATGAAAATAAAATAAAATAAAATAAAATGGTAAATAAATAAAAGATTAATCAATAATGCATTTTATTATTAAATGGATTCTTTTATTTTGTATGTAAATACAAAATAATATTTATATTTGTATCAGTTAATAAATAATAAGTGCAAACTGACACAAAAATAAATCGTAATACAAATAGCTAACGTAAATTTTAATTTAGAAGTAGTAGGTTATCATTACTATTATTATTATTGTTGTTGTTGTTACTGTTGTTGTTAATTAACATTTTTATTTCTTAAGTTTAATATAAGAACATTTAACAAGAGAATTACATATATTTAAAAGTGAAAAGTCTACAACATGTGAATCATGATAATCAGATTTTCTAGATATGATGTCTTCCACACTTCTGAATGGCACATTAAGAACAGGCATTTCAATTGCTGGCAAATTAAAGCATGATGCACTGTAACCTCTAATTGTTTTTAACATGTTCTGAAAGGACAAAGAACATTAAGTTTCACCCTTTCACCTTTTAACAGGCAAGAATCTTTATTTAGAAAACTGTACAGCTATTGTGCAGAGCAATTCATTTGTCCAGTGAACTGCCAAATAACCCTTTCAGCAGCTTTAATATAAGGTTACTGCCTTAAACATGCAGGCAAGATTCATTCCTTTAACAATTTAGATCTTAGGCAGTCATTCCCTCTTTGTTTCTGTTGTTTACTTTCACAACGGCCTCTTAGTAATTCAGCTTAGTGGATTTGCAGGATTTGGATGTAGTGCTCTTCACTAAACCCAACTGTTAACCAAACCCAACCGACTGAACATCTGATACATACTGGAACGCATTACTGAAAAAGCTTTAGCAGATTCAGATTCTGTAGGAGATTGATGTGGCATTAGTGGTTGTAAATATTTGAAGCGTTTATGAATTAATGATTTGCTTGCACACTGGTCTGTTATTGTTGGGACACCTCCATACACCTAAACCAGGGGTGCCCAATCCTGTTCCTGGAGATCTACCTTCCTGCAGAGTTCAGCTGCAACCTTGATCAAACACGCTTATCTTTAGGAAGACCTCAAGAAAAAGCATACAGGTCAATTCAAATGTGAGAACAGAATAGGATTACTTTCCAGTAGTGTGAACAACCCAGAGTGTGATGCGTTTGTTGCAAAGGTTTTAAATTTTGTGCGAACCCAACCATGTTGGCCAATCAGAAAGGAGAAACCAGAACGCACACTGATGTCATGAGGTGGACATGTAGTGCATGAACACACTGTAGTATTTAGAGTTTCAGAGAATCTTCACCCTGGCTTTAAAAAAAAGTTTCGGTTTCAGTCCCCCAATACTTCATTTTTTTGTGGACAATTGAAAAAATTCATAATTCATAGAATTGTGTGGTTTTACCCATGTTCATGTGGATAGGTTTCAGAAATAAAGGAGAATTTTAACTATGGTAGTAATTTCAAAAGCTACAAATTTGCAGTTGTAGAATCCAAATTGGTACCCAAAAAGTATTAAAGTGTACATCTTTAATTGTATAGGTACTAATATGCAGTGTTATGTTGCGTTCACACCAGACGCGGAACGCGGGTCAAGCGCGAGTGATTTACATGTTGAGTCAATGCAAACGCGCGAATAGACATCCTGCGCTGCGATACACGCGAATGGCATGGCGCAAATGATGCGAATTGCGCGAATGGCGCGGGGCGAACTGAGCGTTTTGCGCGTTTGACGCGCTTAACGAGCGTTTTGCGCGAATCTCTCGAGTTCAAAAATCTGAACTTCAGGGGACATTTGCGCCGCATTAACCAATCAGAAGCTTGCTCTTGTGGGGGTGTGATTGTGATGTAGAACCTGTTGATGGTGTCCCGGGGGAAATCCTCCAGGCGACACCGACAACAAGTCATCAAACTGGGCTTGGCTCACTCAGAGGCATCGCTGAAAGTCTCCGTCACCCAGGTTCAGTTTCGTGAGGAGTTTATGAGCTCACAGAGCTGGATGCACATCTGAAAGGATGCAGTGGACTCAGACACGACCCTAAACATATCAACGCTGTTTTTCAGTCTCCATAAAGCACATTAACACTGTTATTTTCTTAATAAAATCCATGTTAGCCATTTAGCTTTGAAGCTAGAGTCACCGGGCAGACAGAAGCCCTGCCCATCACGCGAATCCGCGTCTGTTTTGAAGTGAATTTGACATGCGATTGAAGCAGATTTGACGCGCGAATGAAGCGGGGGTTGACGCGCGAATGAAGCAAGTAAACTCAAATGTTCACGCGCTTTATCCACGCGCTCCACGTCTGGTGTGAACACAGCATTAAAGGGGCAATAAACATTTTTCTTTTGGTTTAAGTCTACCTCAGACTTAAAAAAAAAATGCTTTATGATGGGTGTGGAGCACTCTGAGCAGAGGGGGGGTGGCTGGCAGAGCAGGGTAAAAAGAGGGGAGACAACAAGTTGTCAGTTGCCTCACAAAATGAGACACAAACCGTTAGGAGACCAATAATTTTAAAGTTTACAAGGTTAAATGCAAAAAAAAAAAAAAAAACAGTAAGTAATTCAATGCCCTGCTACATAGGTTTTTTTTGTAATTTTATATACACATAACCACAATTTTTTTATGTCATTATAAAGACAATTGTGTTTATATAGACACTATAAATGAGGCGGACCTCTCTCATCCTGAATCCCCAGGTCTGAATGCAGACACAATGGATAGCAGTACAGCAGGTCTCTAGCCCCATCTATTTCAACCATTAACCTTACTGAAAACCTAAAGATTTTAAACATGTGCAAACATGGCACCATGGATAGGCAATGTGTCTGAATGGTAACAAACTCAACTGATAAAAGTCAAAGTCCACCATTCTCATACAGCTCTCCTGAAAAAAATGCTTTCTTCACACAAACAGCTTTGCTGTATCGGCCCTGACAGCATTGCGGGGACAAACATGCAACAAGCCCTATGTATCATGGAAACAAACACATACAACCAGTGCCATGTGCGGATGCAGTCTCACCCAAAGACTGGGTCTCACAGCTTGACATGTCTGCCTTGCATTTCGGAAAGCACGTGCATTACTTGCATTACTCTCGCAAATAATTAGGAAGCAGGGTCTTCTCATAGGATAAGAAAACTCTGCTATGAATAATATTGAGAAACCGACTCGTCATCACTCCACTAGTGGATGTGCACTACGTCACCAATTTTGATCCTGCCCTAAAAATTTGTTTAAACCCGGAAGACGAAATTCGCAGGCAAAAGCTCCAAATTATCCAGTTTTCCCACAATTAAGGCTGACAGATGCTAACGTTGTCTTAACTTATGCTCAACACACACAAATCTTATAACATTTAAAAAAAAAGTACCACAGGGTGTCCTGAACCTTCAAGTGTAACGCAAGTAGCGCGAGTTACGTATTAATATTACTTTTCTAAGTAACAAGTAATGCATTACTTTTAAAATAGAAGTAATAACATTGGAGTTACTTTTTTGAAAATGTAACGCGAGCCACTTTTTTGTTTAATTAATTAGCTTTTAAAAAATAAACAGCAGAATTAAAATTAAAGCAGTCACAATGAATCACACAGTCGATGAGAGAATGTGTTTATTATGTTAAATGCATTGAAGAAAAGGAAAAGGGAATTGTCTCAACGAACAGTACAAATAGTACAACAGTAACAAACATATTCCTTAAAAAAAAAAAAAAAAAAAACAAGTTTTGGAAAAGATCAAGCCACAACTAGGTAATAAAAAGTAATGTAATCAGTATTTATACA
Organism: Danio rerio; assembly: GCF_052040795.2. Lineage (NCBI taxonomy): Eukaryota > Metazoa > Chordata > Actinopteri > Cypriniformes > Danionidae > Danio > Danio rerio. Next base: position 46,758,651 of record NC_141033.1, on the reverse strand, counting down.
GCGCATTTATTGTGTGTGGCCATACATCCAAGACAGAGGAGAGACAGTGACAGAGCCAATTTGGTGGATGGGGATGATTGGGAGGTCATGATTTGTAGGGGCCGATGGAGGGAATTTGACCAGGACACCGGGGTTACAACCGTACTCTTTTCGAGAAGCCCCATGGAGTTTTTAATGATCACAGAGAGTCAGGACCTTGGTTTTTAAAGTCTCATCTGAAAGAAAAAGGCAAAAGTACCTTAAAAGTAACGTAACTTATTACTTACCATAAAAAGTAACTTCAAGTGTTCACACTTAGCTGATTGATTATAAAGCTTGTTTGGCATGCTGTCCCAGGAGAGAGTCCTGAGCTCATAAGATCCTTGAGCCTGAGGCTCCCTCCCATTTGCAGGGCGAGAGGGGGGTTTGAGCTCAGGTAGATCTTGAGAACTACGACTGTTTGAATCTAGTGTGCAATTAAAGATTGGTTTAGGGTTAGATAACTACTTAGGAGCATGTTTATTGTGACATTTTAGATTAGTCACTTAACTTTAGTTGCATGTTTTTGGATCGTGGAAGGAAACCAGGCGACTTGGTAGAAACCCATGTGATCAAAGGGAGAACATGTAAACTCCGCACAGAAACATTGACTGGCTTGGTAAGGACTAGAATCAGTGATGTTCTTGCTGTGGGGCAACAGTGCTAACCACAAGGCTGCCATGCCACCCAGAAAGGAGGAGGAGTAGGGGAAGAAGGGGGATTTTTTAAAGCAATGGAAATTATTTATGGAGACTTAGGAATTGTCTAATTGGTAAATTATAATTTGGCTAATGCATGATTAGCTATGATCATTCATAAGTACGTGATCCTCTTGAAATTAGTTTATAAATAACCTTCACTAAGTAATGCAACTAATTACTTTTGTGTTAACTCAATATTGTACTGCTTTACTTTTCAAAAGTAATTTTCCCCAACACTGCTAATACGTACTGTTGGAATATCAAGCCAATTCCATGCATGTTCAATAAGAAAAGGTCTGGAGAGTGTTTTCTTCAATGCCAAAAATATTAGTAATTTATTAGATACAAATGAAAAATTTGATGACAGAGCTCTGGGTTATGTTACCCCAATGCAATACAAGAATTACATTCAAGAGGTTTGCAACTAACATACATTTATCCAGCATATATACAGCATCCAGCATATATACACAACTGATATTAACAGGTGGAGTTTTGGTGAAACGTCATTTGTCAGTAATTATTCAGTCCTCCATTGGCTGCACCTTAGACATACTTCCTCTTTTTCTACGAATTCTCTGCACAACAAAAAAGCATACAACTTTCTGTGTTCTGTGTTCAGTTTTAACACCTCTTTTTAGACAGGAAGTTTCTGCAGAGCTGAATTTAATTTTGGACCCGCATCTATCTACTTCTGCAAAAATGCTAATTAGTATGAACAGCACTCATACAGAACAGTAGAAGTTCAGTTAATATATGACCCTTACATGACCAATACAAATAATTGTTTAATTAAAAGAAAAAGAGACAAAAATAATAATAAAAAAATGATTCCTATTTTAAAACAGTACCTCTTAGGTTCCAATGGACCCTTTAGGCACAAATGCACCCCTAAGACAACTCTCATACCTTAATTTTTGAGAGAAAATGCTAGGATGAGTCTTATGTTATGGTACCGTCTGAGACCCCAAACCATGACATATATGCCCCTATTCTCACCCTTTCAGTCTGCGTCACCAAACAGACAATCAGGAGATGAGTTCCTTTCACTCCGAGCTGCAGCACAACTCATGTAAGAGGAGAAAAACATTGCTTTCCTCAAGAGTGTGCAGCCCATTTCCCCAAAGCTCTCAGCGAGTCAGTTTTTATATGCAGTCGAGAGCTGAGAGTCGCCCTCTGCACTGCCTGACAATCAGACGACTGTCGACGGAGAGAAACAGACAGACAGAGACACAGAGAGAGAGGAGTGGCCCCTTGTGTTTCCGTCTCTAACGAGGAGCCACATACACATCCATCTCATTTTCTCGGTCTTTTCTGTGAATTCTTCTTCTGTGTGTCATGAATAGGATTTATTTTTTTCACTGACAGCTGCCTCATCAATGACACATTCTAATCGGGCAGAGGATTTCATTAATTATCAATGGGTCACAAACTTTTAGTGGCAAAGTTTCACAGTCGGGCCACAACTTCGGCTGAACATCAAAGAGAAGTCAGAAAACGCTCTCAGAGAGCAGAATATACTAAGCTGAATTTTCAGCCATTATTACAGTTTTTAGTGCATGAAAAAATAATATACAGAATAAAAAGCAAGGAAAAAAAAAGGTAGTAGTAATAATAATAATATTAATAATACAAAATAATAATAATAATAATAATAATAATAATAATAATAATAATAATAAATAAAATAAATGAATTCCTGTACCGCATGTCTTTGGACTCGTGGGGGAAACTGGAGAAACTATTTTGGGGGAGCTTGGGGGAAACTATTTTTAAATTAGCTTACCCAATTTCCCTATAGCGCATGTCTTTGGACTGGGGGGAAACCAGAGCATTTTATATTTAATTTTATTTTAATAAATTTAATTTAATTTTATTTTACACTACAGTCAAATTAGTTTATTCGATTCACTTATAGCACATGTTCTGGACTATGGGGGAAACCGGAGCACCCGGAGGAAACCCACACAAACACGGGGAGAACATGCAAACTCCATACAGAATGACTCGAACCAGCAACCTTCTTGGCGACAGTGCTAACCACTGAGCCACCATGCCGCTGACTAATAATGATAATTATAGCAATGATAATAATATAAATTTTATTTTAATTATCTTTTATAATTAATAATATATGCAATCAAATAATATAAAAAATAAATCAAAGTAATTAAAATAAAAATTTATCATTTTGCAATAAAAAAACTTAGTTTCATATAACGATCATCATTCTTTTTATTTTATTTTATTTTTTTTTTTAACTTTTTTACCAGTTGTGTTTGGTTCCATGTTTTTTTGGAGTTGACTCCAATTCTCAACTCCTATTTTTGGAGTAAGTGCAATTGATTCTGGAATCGACTCCATTTACATACACTTAAAATAGTGCAATAATTAAACATGCTTTATCATAACACGCTTTATACAATGCTACTGCATCGTATGTGTACTGCCTATACTTTATAGATTGTAATTGTCTAAATTAAATAATTTAGAACATTACATTGCAATCTTGGAGATATATTAAAATAGAGCTCTATTTTAACTATCTGGGTGTAAAATCTAAAGCGCATAATGCAAAAGCATTAAGGGCATGTCCGAATACACTTTTGCTATTTTAGGGACAGAAAAATAAAATGTGCACCCTGGCGCATGGTTAAACAGGGTTGTGCTTATTCTTTTAATGAGTTTTGGGTGTTTTTGTCTCATCTCCAAATCCCTTTAAGAGTCAGTTGAGTCATGCCATGGGTCAATTACTATTTATATGGTAACTTTTTATTTATATGGTACTTTTTTACAATTACTATTTATATGGACTTTGTAGGTGTAGAAACTGAATGCTTTACTACCGAGAAAACAGTTAAACAGACCATCTGCAGTGCGAGGATAAAAAACAAGCCTCCTCCATTTGGCCTTTTTACTTTCTCTTTACTTTACTTTTACTCTTTACTTCTTCACTTTGTGAAGGAAACGGTATTGTATGCACTCCACTTAAGACATCCATATTTAATTTTGTTTGTTAAGCACAAAGATTTCTTTCAAAACTATTTCTAAATTCTTTTCTTTTTCCAGCAAATGATTAAATGAACAATAATAACGAAGTGTGGTTTATATCCAAACCCATGTCCTATTCTTACACCCCATATAGTGATGCATACGCCTCCAAAATCTAGCAGGGTTTTGTTTTTATTAAAACAAATTTAAATATGCATATAATAAATAATACTGCTAATAATAATAACATTATTAATTAAATATTATTATATAATTTTATATAATAATTATATAATTATATAATGTATTATATATATATTTTTATTATATAATATCATAATATAATTTTATTACATTATTATATAATAACATATATATATATATATATATATATATATATATATATATATATATATATATATATATATATATATATATATATGCAGATTGGCATGAATAAACTGAAAAAAGCCCCTAACAATGCACCTTAACACATCTCCTTTTTAGACCGGCACACCCATGAGCTCACAAAGTGGCACAAGTGGATTTGCTAATTAATCGTGGCACACAACATGGCGCAAAACGTGAAAATTACTGTTGTGCTGGTCTAAAAATAGCAATAAATCATGCCATGCACGTCTTGTGCCTTATTGCGCCGGGTGTATGATAGGGCCGAGAAAGTTATAGCACCAATTTACTGTTGAAATGTTTAATAAAAAGACGTGTAGCCGTTCATTAACAAAGAAAAAACACCCCAGTTAAACCTACAAAGTTTAAAAAAAAAAAAAAAAAAAGACACACAAATAATCTACTTTTTTCACTTTTACAAATTTTTACTTTACTCTCCTGTAGACTTAAAAACCATTAGATTTTATTATTATTTTAATGAGAATATTATTATTATTTTTTTTATTATTATTACTATTATTATTATTATCATTATTATTATTATTATTATCAAACACACCAATCAATAGCCAAATTAAGGCTGAACATTAATTTGATGGTTTTGATTTTCTTTTACAAACCTATTTAGTCAACAACAGTACATATGCAGGCTATCATATATTTCTCCTCTGGTGGTTGAAGCTTTCAGCCTATAGAAACAGTTTTGGCTCAGAAGGAACGTCAATTAGAGTGGACATCGCTGATGCCTCAGTGCCACTTCCGCAAACATTACAAATTTAGCGGTGGACATGGAGAGCAGCCCTTAATAAACCCTCCACCACGACATCCTCAACCCCCACCAGTGTCAGAAGCCGGGAAACACAATGTCTGCGCTCCGCGGTTTATGCCACCAATGTTGATTTAAAATGATGTGCGGTGTCACATCGCAGGCAGAGCTGGACTGGACCCTCACAAACCTTACACCTTGTTACCACCTTGTTATCACCTCACAGCGCCTGCAGCCTGCAGCTTCCCCACGCCTGAGCTGCTAATTCAGGCAGAGCTGGAGCCACACTGAGCCTGGAGCAGATGGACACCTGTGGGTGTGAGGGTGTGTGTATGTGTGTGTGTGTGTGTGTGTGTGTGTGTGTGTGTGTGTGTGTGTGTGTGTGTGTGTGTGTGGGAGTCAAAGTGAGGGAATGAGTGTGAGTGAGTGAGTTATTGAGTGTGTGAGCGTGTGCCTTGAATTCCTTACATTGTGAGGACCAAATGTCCACACAAGTATAGAAATACCAGTACATTCTGTTCTCATAGGGACTTTTATTATATATATATATATATATATATATATATATATATATATATATATATATATATATATATATATATATATATATATATATATATATATATTTATTTATTTATTTTATTTATTTTTTATTTTTTTGGAAATGACTCAAATCACAATGATTAAATCAATCATTACTGAGAGATTTTGTAAACCAAACAAGTGTGTGTGCGTGTGTGTGTGTGTGTGTGTGTGTGTGTGTGTGTGTGTGTGTGTGTGTGTGTGTGTGAGTGACGAATCATCTGGTTGACTGAGCCTCAACATGTCCATTTCAATCCTGCAGACTCCCCCACACACATGAAATCACAGTCGGATAACAGGTTTATAGAGAGAAGTGGCTCTGGAGGTTTGCTGTAATAAACACAGTAAATGTCTGCAGTCACAGTTTCAAGATGAACTGCTACTTTAGAGAAAATGTGCCTCTACTGCAAATTATCTTTCTAATAGCATTTTCTCATTGATTGTTTTGGGGGGTAAAATTAGAAGGGATGGAGGACATGTAAAAATGTGCGAAAAAGAGGAATCGCTCACTATGAAAGTCCCAGCATTCGGTTAAGGAAGAAGAAGATGGACTTATGTAATTATACACTCACCGGCCACTTTATTAGGTAATGCAAATTTCTAATCAGCCAATCACATGGCAGCAACTCAGTGTGTTTGCGCATGTAGACGATCTGCTGCAGTTCAAATGCCTTGTTGATGCCAGAGGTCAGAATAAAATTGCCAGACTGGTTCCAGCTGATAAAAAAGGCAACAGTAGCTCAAATGCCCAATCGTTACAACCGAGGTCTGCAGAAGAGCATCTCTGAATGCACAACACATCGAATCTTGAGGCGGATGGTCTATAGCAGCAGAAGACCACACTGAGTGACACTTCTGTCAGCTAAGAACAGGAAACTAAGGCTACAATTGACACATGTTAAAAGAAATTGAACAACAGAAGACTGGAAAAACGTTGCCTAGTCTGAGGAGTCTCGATTTCTGTTGCAACATTCGAATGGTAGAGTCAGAATTTGGCATCAACAACATGAAAGCATAGATCCATTCTGCCTTGTATCAACGGTTCAGGCTGGTGGTGGTGGTGTAATGGTGTGGGGGAAATTTTCTTGACACAATTACTACCAATTAAGCATCGCATCAATGCCACAACCTGCCTGAGTATTGTTGCTGACCATGTCCATCTATTTAAGACCATTGTACCCATCTTCTGATTGCTACTTCCAGCAGAATAACTTGCCATGACATAAAGCTTGAATCATCTCAGACTGGTTTCTTGAGCATGACATTGAGTTCCCTGTACTCAAATGACCTCCACAGTCACTAGATCTCAATAAGGTGTACCTAATAAAGGGGCCAGTGAGTGTATAGCAAATCCCCTTTAGAGATTAAAAACACTGCACTCTACCAGCTGAGGATACAAGTACGCCATAACAATGCAGAAAAACAGATTCATTATAGGATCATGCCAACAATTTTGACAGTAATTTACAAGACAATTATTTCCGATATTAAAATTGTTTTGCTTTTTTTGTCAGTACATTGCTAGAAAAGAATACATGAAATTTATGGTACAAATTAAAATTAAAAAACAGCATCTGTTGTTGTCAGCATTTTATCATCAACAATATAGTACAAACCGTAAAAAAACTGTCATTTTATGGTAAACGTGTATTTCATTAATTTATACTGTTAATACACCAATGTTTTGAAGTACTAACATCTACACACCTTATCCTTTTTTACATAAACAAAAACACAACTATATGGTTATTAAAAAAAAAAAAAAAAAAAAAAAAGAATCGTCAGGGAAAAACCAACTTTACAGTTATTTATTTAAACCTGCTAAGATTTGTCTCTGTTCCAGGATTCCAGGGGGGGTTACTATGGACCAGGTTTGGCTTATATTATATTAAAGAGCCCCTATTATGGGTTTTTGAAAATGACCTTCCATGTTGTGTGCAACACAGCTCTAAGTGAATTGAAATATCCAGCTAAGGTTTAAATCTGAAAGTGTGCCATTTTTAAAACTACTGATTCATCTATTATAATCAAATCATTCATTCATTCATTCTCTTTTCGGCTTAGTCCCTTCATTATCCATACACACTCATTCACACTCATACATTACAGACAATTTAGCCTACCCAATTCACCTGTACCGCATGTGTTTGGACTGTGGGGGAAACTGGAGCACCCAGAGGAAACCCACACGAACACAGGGAGAACATGCAAACTCCACACAGAAACGCCAACTGACCCAGCCGAGGCTTAAACCAGCAACCTTCTTGCTGTGAGGTGACAGCACTACCTACTGCGCCATTGCGACGCCTAGAGTCGAATCATAGTGGTTTCAATGAATCGTTGTGTGTAACGAGTCTTTTCGCCGTGTCAGTGTGATGTCGATACAGAACTCAAGCCCTGCCTATTTGTTGCACGCACAGACCTGGGAAAATTTAAACCCCCGGCCCCACCTACAAACACTGTAGAAGGAAAAAGAAGAAGACAAACACTTTAGCAGATCCCGGTTGAATAAACTTGGATAGACATTGTGCTCAGAAGTGTGAGGAAAAGTTAGTGTTATTTTCCCTACTTAAACATGAGGCTGAGAAGAGTCAGTGGTTGAAGTTTATTTTTGCAAAAAAATACTAGTGATGGGAAGTTCGGATCATTTTACTGACTCGGATCTTTGAGTCTCGTTCAACAAGATGAACAAATCTTTTTTCGAGTCATTTCGTTCATTTGGTTCAATTTGCCAAAATATTATTAAAATGTTACGAATTGCTTTCAAACACATCTACACCTAGCCCAAAAGGTTGATTGCACGGCAAATAAGTCATAAGTAGAATATAACAAGGAGAAAATAATAATTCAATGTTTACCTGCTCTTTTGTCTATGTAGGCATTTTTGTCTCTTTGCTCAGCTCATCATGTCTTCAAATGTCAGGGGTTCATTCACGTTACACTGACAGTCACATATAATCTTAATCAATGCACAGTCTAACCCGATAGGAGCCATGATCGTTAATTCATCACGTGACAGAATAACTCAAACCTAAGGACTCGAGAGATGAACGATTCAATTCTTTTCCCGGCTCTAAACGCGTATGATTGGCCCGTGAGGAACGAATGACTCAGACCCGATAGAGAACTCGAGAGATGAATGAATCAATTCATTTTCCGGCTCTAAACGCGTATGATTGGCCCGTGATGAATGAGTGACTCAGACCCGATAGAGAACTCGAGAGGTGAGCGGATCAATTCTTTTTCCGGCACTAAACGCATTTGATTGGCCCGTGAGGAACGAGTAACTCAGACCCAATAGAGGACTCGAGAGATGAACGGATCAAAACTTTTTCCGGCTCTAAACGCATATGATTGGCTCGTGATGAGCGAGTGACTCAGACCCAATAGAGGACTCGAGAGGTGAGCGGATCAATTCTTTTTCCGGCACTAAACGCATTTGATTGGCCCGTGAGGAACGAGTGACTCAGACAATACAGAGGACTCGAGAGATGAACGGATCAAAACTTTTTCCGGCTCTAAACGCATATGATTGGCTCGTGATGAGCGAGTGACTCAGACCCAATAGAGGACTCGAGAGGTGAGCGGATCAATTCTTTTTCCGGCTCTAAACGCATATGATTGGCTTCTGCCAATGTGATAAAGACTTAAAATTAACGATACTACCTGCACAAATGTGCGCACACGCGGATGAACGAATCATTCCCTGAGAGGACTCGTAGTTCCCGAGTCATATTGAAGATTCGAATCGAATTGAAAAGAACGAATCGTTCATGAACGACCCATCACTAAAAAATACCTCATCATTTTAGCCCCAGCCTTGCGCTGTGTTCCCATCAATTTTCTGACGAGTGCTACAAAAATCTACATGCTTACAAAGTGGCATTTGTCGGCCGTTTGTTAAAGGAAGGATCAGAAAAGACTATTGATGCATGGGACTTTGTCAGAGCTTGACAGGAACTTAACAGTACACAGTTCATGGATCAGTTTCTTCCTCCATTTCACAAGTGTAAGTAAGTGCGATTAAAATGGTTGCCTCCTTGTTTTCTCTAGCTTGCAAATTATGCATTTAATTGTGTTGTGTTACTTGTAACTGCTCCAAGTGGCTTGTACTGTATCTGGTTAACTCTTTATAGTCTCATATCGGGTCTAAAACACATTAAAAACGTGATGTGTGATGCTTTATTTATGGATTTAAATGCATTTGTGAGCTTGTGATCCTCTGCTGTTTGTTGCTATGGCCACTTTTCCTACAAACGTGCGGCAGTCAAGTTTCAAAATAGTTCAGCTTTTTACGCTGTGTGGATGAATACTGACATGTGTCATGGTTAGGAATAGAGCAATATGCTGGTGTTTAACTGCACTGCTTTAATGCACTCCTGCATTGGGTTCACACATAAGCTGCATCCCAAATCGCATACTTATGCACTATTCTACGCCATTTTTTAGTATAAATAGTCTAAGATTATTCACACTGAAAACTCTAAAAATAATAAGTGCATTTTATTTACCCGGATGATACACTCATTCAGCCGGCAAAATAAGGTGTGGATTGATGGACTCTTCACACACTCAATGGCCGCAGGTTTGTTCACGTAGCAGAATGTGCGCACATGCTGGATAACTTTATGTATTTGGATGAAGAGAGCAAAATTTTCCCATGAGAGTGATTATAGCGAATCCCGATAGTGAATGCGGTTATACTCATGGCAGGTATCATTTGATAGTTTGGTCATTTATTTTAGTAATTTGGCAACCGTCAAATGTCATCAGGGAAATGGGTTGAAATTCCGCTTAGTAAAAAAAAAAAAAACATTAGTGCTCCATTTGGGACAACACTACATTCATAAACAATGCTATTGAGTGTGTGCATAAGTACATAGTGCATGAGTGCATAGTGTACCATTTGAAACACAGCTATACACTCTGACTGGGTCATCGGACCAATCAGCGCAAATTAGCATTGCGCTAAGGAGTGGTTTGGGAACAAATTAATTGTTGAACGAATCATATGGGAATAATTAACAAATTTTTTTTTTTTTTTTTGACCTTGCATGTATATCAGCCTGTTATTGGAGACCCCCAAAACCCAAATATGACCTTTTATAATGCATAATAGGGGCTCTTTAAGCAAACTTACTGTTAATCAGGTTACAGATTTTTTTTACTGTGGCATTTTTTGTTTACTATTGAAATCACAAGCATGTTTTGTTTGTTTGTTTATTTATTTAAGGTTGTGAATTGCATTATGGGATGTTGGTCTCTGCTCTGTCGACATTTGATTTTGAAAATTCATCTCTACAGATATACAAAGCGACTTTTATTTGCATTTTAGTGGTTTGAAATAATATACTGTAATGTATAAGAAATAATATATAAAGAAATAAGTCTGTAAAATAACAGAAAATGTCCTGGCAGTTTATTACAAGGTTTTTGTAACAGATTACACCACCAACACAGACAATATATCATTTTAAAATATTAATAATAAAAGTCCCTTACCCCACTTTTGAAAGAAAGATTGAGGTCCCATATTGCAACTCAAAAGCATAAATAAACGGGGGAAATAAAACAAAAACATGAATCACAAAATACAAAAAAATGCTAAAATTATGAATAATTTTTTTTTCTGTGCATCTCATTTTGGCATTTAGCATTGTTTTACTGTATGTTAATAATGTATTCAGTTTACTGAAAATTATTCATTTGTTTTATGTCAGTCCAGCTTTAGGAAAATGAATGACAAATGTTTGTACCCGCAGTTCTGGAATGAGTCATAATTGGCTAAATAATAATAATAATAATAATTATAATAATAATAATAATAATAATGACTTAACAGACAATATAATCTATATAGAGCAATGTTTTTCCAGCACACACTGATTGCCTGCCTGGACATTGAGGCTTAAAATATTTCTCTCCCTGTCTCCGAGTAGACAGTGTGTATTTCAGCAATTTTCAGGAAGTGAGGTGCTCGGGCGGGTATGTTAATTTGCCAAGGCAATTAACACTTAACACCCACAGGACATTTAACTTTCTGGGTATATTAATTATGCACTTTGTACATATCAAAATATCCTCTTATCCTTAAGAAAATGTACTAATTAGGCCCAAAATACAGCAGAAAGTTGTTGTTGTAGCAGAAATGTTGAAAATAAAATATTTGAAAGTAAGCCAAGAGTGTCGTCAGTCCAGCCCGCTCGGCTTAATTTTCTGCCTTTATTTCTCCTCAGTTTCTCTATAGTCTCGCAGACATGAACATGATGTAACATGCTATTTAATATTCATGCAACACTAGAACATTGGATGGTGCATTAAAGCAATACATAGCAAAAAAGAAAACTTACATAACTATTTTCTTACACGCAGCAGGGTTATATTAACAGTAGTTTTTTTCAGAGGTTACATTAGTTGAGGGTGAGCAGGCCCGGATTGGCTAATCGGGAGGACCGGGAGAATTCCCGGTGGGCCGGTCCGTTTTTTGGCCGCGAGGGCCGGTGTCCCTAGCTTCAGAATCTGTTGCTCTCAGCAGTCACACTTTTTAAATTAATTTATTTATTTGACCAGTCTTCTTGTTCATTATTTTACCGTAGCTCTGCTCTGTTTATATATAAGTAGCCTGCAAATTACTGGTTTTTAACCACAACTGCTGTGGTCCAGTGCTTAGCACGTTAGATTATGATGCTGCCGATCGGGGTTTGATTCTCGTCTGAGTATGTTTTTTTTTTTTTTCTTCTCATTTTTAATGTTAAGACATATAATACTGTTAGAGTTGTTGAACATTTGAAGTTCTAAAGCAGCTGTTTTCTTAAAAAAGACGTGATATTGTAATTAGAAACTGAAATGGAAATGTCCTTATTTTAATATAGTCAGTCGTGAACTGAGGTGGGCCGGTCTGAGGCTTGAAATTCCAGGGCTGAAAAGCAGTCCCACTCCGGCCCTGAGGGTGAGCAATATATTTATCATATGATTTACACATTTTTGAATTTTTATTTGTTTATTTTGTAAAATGTTATTTTTTATTTTGTTAATATTACTTCTTTTCTAATGCAACTTCGCAAAAAAACAAAAAGTCAAACTTTTTTTGTGTGTTACTCTAACTAATATTGATTAGTTTGGACTCTATTTTAATGATAGGAGCAAAGTCTAAAGCGCGTTGCACAAAAGCATTAGGGCGTGTCCGAAACAACCTTAGCTATTTCAAAGATGAAAAAAATACGCTCTGAGCCACGGTGCATAGTCTAACAGGGTTGTGCTTATTCTCTTAATGAGTTATGGATGTGTTTTGAGTATAACATGCATTAAACCAATCAGAGTCTCATCACCCATTCCCTTTAAGACTCAATTGGATCGCGCCATGGCGCATTTGCTATTTACATGACGGACTTTGTAAGTGGAAAAACTGAACACTTTACTAGCTAGAAAACAGTTAAATTAGTTATTATCATTTTTTGTAGTTTTAAGTTATATATTGTCTGGGTTGGTGTGCAAAAACCTTCTAATAAACTACCAGTACATTTTCTGTTATTTTACAGATTTATTTCTCTATATGAAGAGTTCAGATGCAAAAACCTCTAAATGCCGTCTGAAATTTTCTTCTAAAACGAGCATTTTTATCAGGCTCCAGTGTATAGGTTCAAAAATTTCACATTCATGGCAAATAATATGTTCTTTTTATGGTCTTTAAAGTCAAATAACTCAGCATAAACAAAGGAGGCTAAAAATAATGCTTATTTTTATTGGAAATTTCAGACAGCATTTAATAGTTTTTGCATATGAACCCTTTATATATTATTTCTTATACTTTACATTATTTCAAACTACTAAAATGTCATTAAAAGTCACTGTAGAGTTGAATTTTCAACATCGTAAGTCAACAGAGCAGAGGTCAACATCCCATAATGCAATTCACACTTGTAAATAATTGTAAAACCCTTGTGAATCACAAAATAAGGAAACAGTTCAGTTACAGATATGTTTTTACAGTGTACAAACTTTAACTTAATATTTTTGGTCAGTTTGACTAATGTAAGTTGAGACGACTATGAAGGTTTTACTAACATAGTCCTTAGTCTTAACTTGGTTCTACAAAACTGAAAGCAATATTTTTATAGAGTATAGTTTGCATTTTAATAGTCTGTTTTATTTTACTACTAAACTACAATTTTATTAAAATTTATTTTACTTTTTATTTTATTTTATTTTATTTTATTTTATTTCATTTTATTTTGTTTAGGTTCATTCATTCCTCTTCAAAACTACCAGCTTACCCAGCATATGTTTTACACAGCAGATGCCCTTCCAGCTACCAAGTACTGGAAAACATCCATACATTCCCACATTCACACACATACACTATGGCCAATTTAGCTTACACAATTGACCTATGTCTTTGGACTGTGGGGGAAAGCAGAAGGAAACCAACACCAACATGGGGGAGAACATGCAAGAGAACAAGCAATCTCTACACAGAGATGCCAACTGGCCCACCAGGGACTCAAACCAGCAACCTTCTGGCTGTGAGGTAACAGTGCTTTGCTTTGCTTTATTTTATTAGAATATTTATTATTTTTTACACACACACACACACACACACACACACACACACACACACACACACACACACACACACACACACACACACACACACACACACACACACACACACACACACACACACACACACACACATATATATATATATATATATATATATATATATATATATATATATATATATATTTTTTTTTTTTTTTTAAACTGTGAAGAATTTTCGTTTTTTATTTTTTTTATTACTAATAGTCTATATTTATTTCTTACATTTATTTTTGTCTTCTAAAGCACACAGCAGGCTTGTGTACATAATAAAACACTTCATTAAACATTACTATCCTACACAGATGTACTGCAACTAATCTCCGGTCCTGGTGTTCTCCCACACCATGCAACAGCACAATATAACCAGACCAGTTTTCAGTCCAAAGTAAATGAATGTCCGGAGAGAGATTTGCAAATGATCACGGCTCCATGTCAGCGGAGAGATGGACACACCGAGATCTCTTTAAAGTAAATCATAATAAGCTGCAATAACTGTTTTAATGGCGGGCCCGAACTCAGCCTGTGGGTGTTTTCCGGGGTGATGTAATGTGTAAGACATATTTTGAAACATAAGGAGAAATCTCTGAAAGAGGAAGTGTTTAAACAGCAACACGCCAGGCTGCTTTACTAAAGCACATTATAGACACTAAAGCATTAAAGAGTTTCTTTTCACTTTTTCACAGATTTTCTTGAACACTACACATAGAAACATGCTGCTGGATATATTCCTGCTTATAGAATGAAAAGTACGCTGTCATGTTGTGCACTGAAGTTATTTTCATGGGAAGAAAGCTGATGCAAATGAAGTGTTTTATCGGTTCATTCGTGCGTTTGCTGCCACAGAAAATGTTTGGAAATGCCTGTCTCCTAATAGAGCAGATAAATGCATCAATATTCCTCATAATCACAACATAAAACCTGAACAAGCTAAACTGTTCTTTTGTATTTGGAGCAATAACTATATGCTTTTATCATAATTATTTTAAAAGCCCCTATTATAGTTTTTTTTTTTTTTAAATGAGCTTCCATGCAGTGTAACACAGCTCTAAGTGAATGAAAACATCCAGCTGAGGTTTAAATCTAAAAGTGCACCTTGTTTAAAACCATTGATTCTTTAGTGAAATAGTTGATTCAGAGTCGAATAAACTAATCAAGTTGGGTTCAAATCGTTTGTTTAATCGCAGCGATATCAACACGGTCAGGGGCGGATTGGCCATCAGGCAATTCTGGCAAATGCCAGAAGGACCGGACCATTTTTTAAATGTGGGCCGGTCAGTTTTTAAAAATCTGTTTATTTCTTAATATGCAATGATTTTACATGCAGGCAACTTTTATCTCTTGCAAGATCTGAATATTATAATGATGATGATGATGATGATGATAATAGTTATAATAATTATAATAATAATATGAATTAAATGTTAAGCATTTGGCCCAATCAGTGACATCCGGCTGGTTTTGAGAGGGGCCGACTCAATCAGAGGTTACGCAAATGTAATCAAAATCTGGCAAGAATGTCAAACAAACTGTGAGCGCAACACAAGCTAATTGTTAGAGATGGACCATAAAAAAAAAAGAAAGAATGTGCCGAAAAGCTCCAAGAAAGCAAAAAAAAGTCTAAAGTCAGATGCTGCCAAATGCATAAAATTAACTGAAATCGAAAGGTTTAAATTCGGCTGCTGCATCAGAGGACAGTTTACACCAGAGGAATATTTTCTGTTTTCTTCTTACCTCCTCTACCGCGCTGGTAGAGGAGGTAAGAAAAAAACTGAAAATATTCTTCCAAGTCATTATACAAAAATATAATAAGTCATTTTGACGCCCTTCACGCTACTTCTGACAGTTTTTGACAGTAACCTACACTGTGTTTAACAAGCTTTGTGTTGAACTCCTGTACATTTTAAAATGTCATTATCAGCAGATAACGTGGGATTTAGAGTATACAGACTGCTACTGAACAAGTAATATAGTCTAACATGGAAAAAACTATAGCTATAGCCATAGTACTGAAGGCATTTGTAGTGAACTCTGAATACATAGCTAGTCTTTAAAGTAAAACATTAAATACATGCAAAGGTTACAGTATGTATTTAATTCTTAAGTAGAGGCGCAGAGAATGACAACAGGTTGTTTTTGTTCCTGCCACATAAATATCTATTACATATGGTACAGCTTATATTATTTCACCATCTGTAAACCAATTTAAGTAGTGAATGTGCATGTGGTAATGTGGGCTGGTGTGGCTACAGTGCCAGGGCTGAATATTTGTTCCAGTCCGCCCCTGGACACGGCAGATCACCAAATATGTAGTTCCAGTTCCAGTAAAATGTGAATGTGCTTTCACTTCAGAGACTAGCAAAGGCGCGGGGGATCACGGGACTGATCATGACGCGAAGAAGTTCAGTATAAAGATGATCATATATATATATATATATATATATATATATATATATATTGTTTCACTTTACAGGTAGAATAAGTTTAAATAAGTAAATTGAACAAACAGCAAGTGATTGTTTTGAATGTAGCGTATCTCTCCTCCATATTCTGCAATGTTCTGCAATAAAGACTACAATTACCAGGTCATCAACCTGGAGGCTCTAGTAAGTGAAAGGTTAAAAATTTCATGCAATGTAAGCAGTAAAAAAAAAAAAAAAAATCTTGCTGCCTGGTGACACGGTGGCACAGTGGGTAGCGCAATCACCTCATAGCAAGGTCACTGGTTCGAGCCCACGCTGGGTTATTTGGCATTTCTGTGTGGAGTTTGCATGTTCTGCCTGTGTGGCGTGGGTTTCCTTCGGATGCTCCGGTTTCCCCCACAGACCAAAAATATGCGGTATAGGTGAATTTAATAAACTAAATTGGCCATAGTGTATGAGTGTGAATGGATGTGTAAAACCGTGTAACTTCTCTCCGTTAAACAAAAAATGATGAATAAAATTAAAAAGGGGGCTAATAATTCTGACTCCAACTGTACATACAGCTGAAGTCAAAATTATTAGCCCGCCTGGGATTTTTTGTCTTTCTTATTCAAATATTCCCTAAACGATATTTAACAGAGCAGGGGATTTGTCCTATATGTAAATTCTTAAGTCTTATGGCTCCTACACACCGGGACGCTTTTCGTTTGCGTTAATCGTCAGCGTTTTACGAGAAGTTTTTCAGTATTTAAACTCAAGCGCTTTTTACTGGCGTCAAGCTGAAGAGTATGCAAAATCACTCTTTTGACGTCAGATGGTGCTCCACAACTTTAAGCTTCTGACACCCGCTTATAACACAGAAGAAGAGGAGGAGAGGAAGTTCACACGATTGTTGATAAAGTTACTGGTGACTTGAACAAGCATGGATTATTCAAGCAGCAGCTCCAGCGATAAAGGAATGATTAGTGTCCACAAGAGCAATAAGCAGCTCCACGTTCATATCACCTCAGGGCGTGGTCTTCAATGTGTGCTCGCATTGACAGTTTTGCGCTTGAGCGCCTCCAAGTGCCGTTTACTGTAACTTCAGCAGCTCCATGAACGTGAACAAAAGTGTCGATCTGATTGGTGGAGAAGGTTTTGATGCAGTGCGTCAAAACCAAAAAACGAGCATGAGGCGTTTTTTTTTTAAATGACGCTTTTGCGCCTGGCGTTTTGCACGTTGGTGTGCACGATCACATTGGCGCCCGTTATTAAGTCGCGAGGCGTTAAACGTCGATAAAAACCGTGAGCAAAAAACGTCTCGGTGTGCACGGGCCTTTAAAGTCTTATTTGTTTTATTTCAGTGGGAATAAAAACAATTTGTAATTAAAAAAAAAACATTTTGAGGTCAAAGTTATTAGCCCTCTTATTTATAATTTTTTTTTTCTTCTGATTGTCTATAGAACAAACCATCATTATACAATGATTTGCCTAATTACCCTAACTTAAACTATTTAACCCCGTTAAGCCTTTAAATGTCACTTTAAGCTGAATACAAGCATCTTGAAAAATATCTGGTCAAACATTATGTGCTGTCATCATAGCAAACATAAAATAAAATCAGTTGTCAGTAACCTTTGTTACTTTTTTACAGTGTGTAAATAGGAAATCCACCATCACTTTGTGCATTCATGTTTGCTTGTATGTCTTAGCTTAGAAGAAAGGCAGTAGAGTTTAATGCAGCAAAATCTCAAGATACCAGAAATCCCGTACAGCAGAGTTTGCTGAGAACTGTCTCTGGTTATAGTTAGCAGATAGAACACTGTCTGCCGGGAGTGAATGTATTAGGTATTCATCCACATCATTATGAAGTCCTTCCATTTCAACATGAGTGTAGAAGGCAGATGGGTCTTTCTCGCAGAACTGATGCTCTTCTCTTCAGTTCTTTTGACATTGACAAATTTTACCTGCAAATCAGGTCTGGACACTATTGTTCTGGTCTCCTCTCAAGAAATACTCCTATATAACAGAAGTAGGTTGGTACTCCTTATGGAATTGGAAGCATCCCATAGAGAGAGAGAGAGAGAGAGAGAGAGAGAGAGAGAGAGAGAGATCCATTTAGAGATGAGTTCTAAACTTAGAAGATCCGTTTGCAATACCAGTCAGTGCAGCGAGTGACGCAGGGATACAAAAAAGTGTGTCTTTTTCATCTGCTGAGGTCAAAGGTCAAGTTTATCTGTCTGTTTGTCTGTCTGTACTCCATAATATCCATCCATCCATCCATCCATCATCCATAATACATTTCCATCCATCTATCCATCCATCCATAATACCTTTCCATCCGTTCATCCATCCATCCAGTTTGTCTCTGTCAGTCTGTCCCCTCCGTCCATCCATCCATCCATCCATCCATCCATAATACATTTCCATCTATCCATATGTCTGTCCGTTCATCCATCCATCCACCTGCCTGTCTATCCATCCATCCAGATTTATATTTTCACCATCCATTCATCCATCTGTTCAGCCATTTCTCCATCCATATAACCTTTCTTTCCTTTCATTAAACTTTCCACCCATCCAGTATATCTGTTTATTAACCATCCATTCATCTATCCATCAATCTGTCTGTCCTTCCACCCATTTATCCAAAATACATTTCCATCCATCCATCCATCCATCCATAATGCCTTTCCATCCATCCATACGATCTGTCTAATATCCATTTATCCGTTAGTTCGTCTATCTACTTTTATATTTTTATTATCAACCATCAATCTATCCGTCTATCAATCCATCCACCCATAATATCTTTCTTTCTTTTTTTCCATCCATCCATCCATTAATCCTTCCATTCATTCGTCTATCCATCCATCTTTATGTTTGTATGCCATCCATCTGCCTCCATTGAAAATGGTTGATTTTCTATCAATCCATCCATCCATAATATTTTCCATCTATCCATCCATCTATTCATCCATCCATCCATAATATTTTCCATCTATCAATCCATCCATTCAACAATCCATAATACATTTCCATCCATCCATCTGTCCATCCATCCATCCATCAACTATCCATTTATCCCTTCGTCCGTCCATCTACTTTTATATTGTTTTACTATCAACCATCAATTCATCCATCCATCCATCCATAATATATTTCTTTCCATTCATCCATCCATCCTTCCAATTCATCTATCTATCTATCCATTCATCTTTCCATTCTTGAGGTTATCCATCTGCCTGCCTGCTACTTCTATCTACTTTCTGTTTTTACTAACAACCATCTATTCATCCATCCATAATAGCTTTCCATCCATCTATGCATCCATCCATCCATCCAAAGTACATTTCCATCGATCCATCTGTCTATCTGTCTGTCCATCTATCCATCAATCAATTGATCCATCCATCCATCCATTCACTTTTATATTTTCACTATCAACCATCAGTTCATCCATCCATCCATAATATTAGTTATCCATCACGTATTTATCCTAACTTAGAAAATCCGTTTACAATTCCAGTCAGAGTGAGCGAGTGATGGACGGGAAGTGCGTCTTATTCATCCGCTGAAGTCAAAGGTCAGGTTTATTTGTGTCGCAGCACTCAGTTCATCTGTGTGCTGTTTACTCTGGTCTGCCCCGCACACAGTCACAGTGTGAGATACGGTCAGAGGGACATCGTCTCACCACAGAGGCTGTTTGTCCAGCGCAGTGTCTGTGTCACTCACACTCACCGCAAATACAGAGAACAGATTCAAGCTAACAAAGCAGAGACCAGCAGGAATAATTGAGTTTGCCTTGGATGGTCTGGAATGCAGAGTGCAGAGAGAGTGGGGAAATGGGGTGTTTTTGAGCCACTATATGGTTCTTTATTGAAAAATTATGCCCATTTATAGACATACATGTCTGTCTGTCTGTCTGTCTGTCTGTCTATCTGTCTGTCTATCTATCTATCCACTTTTATTTTTTCACTATCATTAGTGTCACTATCAACAACATAACCATTCATACATACATATATCCATTTATAAAACCTTTCTATCAATCCATCCATAAAACCTTTTCATCAATCCATCCATCCATACATCTTTTCCATTCATCCATCCATCCATCCAATCATCCATCCATCCATCCGTCCATCAATTCATCAATCAATTCATTCATCCTTCCATAAAACCTTGCCATCCGTCCATCCATTCATAGAACCTTTTCATCCATCCCTCCATCCATTTTTCTATTCATCCATTCATCCATCAATTCATCAATCTATCCATTCATCCTTCCATAAAACCTTGCCATCAGTCCTTTCATAGAATCTTTTCATCCATCCATCCATCTATCCTATTCTTAAATCCTTTCCATCCATCCATCTGTCCTTTTATCTATCTATCCATCCATCAATTCATCAATACTTCCATCCATCCATCCATCCATCCATCTGCCCATCAATTCATCTATCAGTTAATCCATCCATAAAAATTTTCATCCATCCATCAAATATTTTCATCCACCCATCCATCCATCCATCCATCCATCCATCCATCCATCCATCCATCCATCCATCCATCCATCCATCAATTTATCCATCCATCTGTCCTTCTATTCATCCATCTATCTATCCACCCACACATTTGTCAATCCAGCCAACCTTTTCATGCATCCATAAATCCTTTCCATCCATCCATCCATCCATCCATCCATCCACCAATTCATCAATACATCCGTCCATCCATCCATCCATAAAACCTTACCATCCATCCATCCATCCATCCATCCATCCATCCATCCATCAATACATAAAACCTTTCCATCCATCCATCTATACATCCATTTATCCACCCATCCGCCATCCATCCATCCATCTATCCATCTATCCATCCATCCATCCATCCATCTTTACTATTTATCCATCTGCTACAAGCTACACATCAGGAAATGTAGTTAAGCTTTTGTCAGACTACACTTATAGAAATGTAGCTAGCTATACTACAAGTAACTAAATAGCTAGCTATACTAGCTCCACAAATGTGTGTATTAAAAAATATGTAAAGATAAGTAAAACAGTTGGGACTTAAAACAGTACAATAGAATTAAAGCTTAATCAAATCAAATATTGTCAAGCTACTCCACTACAGGTACTTGCATGGAAAAAAGTAACTAGCAAGTAGAAAGGCTACACTGTATCATACTCTGAAGCTACTGAAAAATGTAGCTAAGCTACTGTAGTAGTTGAGCAACGTACAACTAGTTAAATAGCTAGTCATAAAGTCAAAAATACTTGCTACCTCAGTTTAAAACAAATTCTAACTCAAAAATCTAAATAAATAAATACATATAATCCAGTTCAAAGCCCTGATATAAAACTTCTGATATTTGTTTTGATTTGTGTTTCTGCTTTTGGCTTTAAAGAACCAGTGATAGATTTTGTATGCAAATAGCAAGTTTTCGAATAAAAATAAAATAAAAAAGAAACATGGTTGCCATGTGTTTATGCTTATTAGCGAATAAAACTGTTAGCTTAGTGACAAGTTAGTGTCAAAGTCTATTGGTGTCGGACTGTGACCAATTTTCACGCACATACAAATGAAACAAGCTGCTACATGATCAAACAAGCCAAAACCTAGTGAGCTGCCTTGCTGTTTGTTGCCTACATAGGCAACTTCCTTCTAAGGCAGCGTCCAATTCCTAACTCAAATGGAAGCTCAGAAGTGACAGCAAGGCTTTATAGAGCGCTCCAAATTGGTCACAAATGAGCTTCTGTGTTTGATCATCTACAGAAAATGTAATAAAAACCTACAAAACTGAAGCAGGCGCAGGCCAGCGACTCGATTTTTTCTTTCTTTCACTTTTTACTTTATCTTTGTTGCAAAGCAGAGGCGTAATGAAAGCTGAGGGGTAAATGCCTGTCCTCTATCCGCGGCTGGAGCTTCTGTGTGGAGGAGACACATGCTGACACAAGCTGCCCGCCACAGAGACACACTGAGCCCGGTCTGTTCAACAGCGGATGGGCGCCTCAGTTGGGTGCCTGATTAGAAATATGGTTAATTTTCAGCAAAATCTGTCTCGCTCCTAGACAACTAAAACGGAGCAAACATGCAGTAGTGGGACGACCCCAGCAGCTGAGCACTGGCTGGGGCAGTTGGAGGTTTAACTTGTGTTGAAGGTGCATTCGTGGGCATATGGGAAGATGCGGAAGAACAGGTGCAGGAGTCAATGTTCGGTCAATGTCAGCAAGAAAAGACTTTTATGAAGAACTTTATGAAAGCACACAGTGATGGGATGACTGAACAAGATATGCAAACTAACAACGATGCATACTTTAAGCATTGCTTGCAAGTTGCATCATTCTTCTACCCTTAAAATGTATGTGTATAGGAAATTGTGCTTCGTTCCTGTTAATATTTCAGACTGAATGTGTATGCTTTAGAGGACTTGTAAGCATTTTAGGAACACACGTTATTTACCTTTATCTTTCAGCCAACAAGGATATCATTTTGCACATTTACAGTAAGCTTGCTGACATCAGGAGAGCGCATACATATATAAAAATAAATAAATAAATGAATAAAAGTATATGACAATGTTATATAATAGATTGTGTGACATTATATAAGGTATTAATTATGCTAAAATTCAGCTTTGCATCACATGAGAAATAATATTTTCATACATATTCAAATATAAAGCAGCTATTTTAATGTGTTATATATAACCTCACAAATCACTCATTTAAATTAATATTTTATATAGAAATATTTGTCGGAGTTATTTGTTCACTTTATTTAAAGGTTTATGTTGTTAATCATGATTTCTTTCATTTCGGAGATATGCACCCCCTGCAGAGGAAGCTTAAAGGCCTTAGTGTGGCCAACTAGAGCAGTATAACATAACATGAAGGGGCCTTGGGATTATGGAGATATGTCAAAACTATGCTGTTGGCAAGATGCCGATGTACATCAGTTATTAATATCTATACCTATTCCACTCATAAACCCAACCATCACAGTTAACTTTTATACTGTACCTACCACGACCCTAAACCTAACCATCATCGTTATTACCCCAACAGTTAACCCAACCATCACAGTTATTAATGTCTACACCTACCCCAACCCTAAACCCAACCATTACAGATCTTAACGTCTACACTTTCCCCCACCCTAAACCCAATTTCTACAGTTATTAACGTTTTTACCTCCCCTAACCCTTAACACAACCATCATAGTTAACGTCTACATGTTCCCAACCATCACAGTTATTAACATCTACACCTTCCCTCACCCTTAACCCAACCATTGCAGTTATTAACATCTACATTTTCCCCAACCTTTAACCCAACTATCAGTTATTAACATCTATACCAGGGGTCACCAATCCTGGTCCTGGAGGGCCGGTGTCCCTGCAGGGTTTAGCTCCAACTTGCCTTAACACACCTGCCTGGATGTTTCAAGTATACCTAGTAAGACTTTGATTAGCTTGTTCAGGTGTGTTTGATTAGGGTTGGAGCTAAAATCTGCAGGGCACCGGCCCTCCAGGAACAAGTTTGGTGACCACTGATCTATACCTTTCATAAACCTAAACCCAACCATCAGTTTTAAACGTTTGTACCTACCTGAACCCAAAACCCAACCATCACAGTAATTAACGTCTACACCTTCCCTAAACTTAAACCCAACCATCACAGTTGTTATTGTGTACCTTTCCTAAACTTAAACCCAACCATCACAGTTATTATTTTCTACCTACCCCAACCCTGAACCCAACTATCACAGTTATTAACGTCTACAACTTCCCCAACCCTAAACCCAACCATCACAGTTATTAACGTCTACACCTACCCCGACCTATGATAAGGGTCCAAAATTAGTACACCCAAATTTAAAGGTTAGAGAACAATATTGAATTAAAAATAAAGAGCAAAATTCCAGAGAAACAAAACAGAAATTGAAACATTGTAGGTTGTAATTTTTTTTCCCAATATTTTGCACGAATATAAATATAAAATCTTTTTATTTCCAAAGATGTTTTTTTGACATAAAAATTAATTTATTAAATATTTCTGTTTAATAAATCAGTTTTGTTCAAATGCACCAAAATATATGACCTATATTAACTGAGAAATAGATAAAAATATATATTTATTTTTAAAAAGGGGTGTACTCCTTTACATAGAGCACTTTATATATTAATGATTGTATTGATTGATTTACTCTCACCAACCCCAGTTTTTGACCTGTAGTGCTTGTGGCTTTATAAAAACATGTTGCACTGTTGGATTAGCACCTGATGATTGAATCATGTCAACTGATGTCAGCTGCTGATAGTTTCACATTTGTGACCATCTGCTGCCCATCATAAAAAATACCACCCTTGTGTCTGGCAGAAGTAGAGCACAGAGTCTGAGCGGAGTCACCTTAAAGGGACAGTTCATCCACAAAAGCAGGTTCGTTCTTTAATATTTACTTAAGCTCATTTCATTATCTTATATTAAGACCAGAAAAGTGAAGTTGTGAGAACTCTCTTCCTATTTCACAAAATAAACATATGCAAATCAATTTGTTAGTATTCGAAAAGAGTGGCTGTGTGTGTAAGATTAGTAATTCACACCAAAAAAAAAACCAAAATTTGCATAAAAACAACTGATGTTGAACTAATATAAAAATATGTCATCATAGCATATTATCATATATATATATATATATATATATATATATATATATATATATATATATATATATATATATATATATATATATATATATATATATATATATATATATATATATATATATAATTGGACTTTATTCATGCTGCCTTATGTATACTGTAAAAAAAAAAAAAAAAAAAAAAATATATATATATATATATATATATATATATATATATATATATATATATATATATATATATATATATATATATATTAGGGATGTAACGGTATTGTAAATACCGTCATACCGCAATATTAATTTTTTTCGATATTACCGAAGTCGCATGACTCGGTAAAACTATAGGTCTTCAGAGAAAATTTGCTCAGGCGAATGAAGCGAACGGGAGGTAACGAAAACTACAATTGCCATCAGCCCATGCTTGACCATCATCCCTTGCGGTCTGTTGTTGCTACAGATCCAGTAATGCGGAAATGGAGTGTGCTGCTAGAAGCGGGGATGAAAAGAGCTGGAAAACTCTAAAGCAGGTCGCACACCAGAAGCGCCGCGACACGGCGCGTACATGACAGATTAAAGTATCGCACACCAGACGCGCACATTCGAATGATATTTAACATGAAACTAATCAGATGGCGCTCTGTGGCGCGGCTGAAAAATGAACTGCGTCCTGAGCCGTCGCCGGGCGCCGCCGACAGCCGCCGACTTGCGGCGCCGGTGTGTGTATCCTGATAGAAACCTATGTTTAGAATTCTAAAATACGTGGCGCTGCGCGGCGCGCCGCCGAGCGTCGCTTCTGGTGTGCGACCTGCTTTACACGCACAGTTCAGTCCTGCATTATCTCCGTGTAAGTTCAGACTTCGCAAGTTTGATCAAGGCTGCAGTCTCTTCTTCTCAGTTTGATATGGAAAAGCAGATTATACCGAGGACACGGGTAAATCTTCAAAGGGAACAGTGTACTTTATAACTTCATTCACATCACCCTGGCTTCGTTGTTTCACTTTCTCAACAATAAAATGTAAACATGATTTAAGGAACTGCCTATTTTCATTTTAATATTAGCAACTTAGACAGCAGAAATGTTGAGGCGCCGTGCTGCATAAGATGAGCGTCATCTTCACTATGTGGATATTTATAACAAAACGGAGCCGATAACAACTGCCTCCTTTCAATTTCAGTGAAAATACGAAACACAGCCTCTCTTTTGCTGAATATCAGTTTTAAGAATCGATAATGGCCATTTTAAAAGTATAACATACAATAAGTTTTTACATTATAGGAAATAAAGGCGATCAGTCAATATACAGAATGTACGTGGTTACATTAATCATTAACTTATCTTTGCGCTCAGCCAAAACACGTTACCTGAGAACAAGTAATAGATTCCAATGACCAAAGTCAGGGAATATGTCGTTAGATAAAGACAACAAGATGAATGAAATATCCCGTTTAATAAATATAGTGAGATTAGATCCAGCGGGAGATGCTTGATGAGAAGTCCGACTAGCAGAGCTCCCATCTGGGTAGATGGGCTGAGTGTGATTAAATGTTGAATGTAATGAGTTTTCAACAATACTAAATTGAAACTTTATTTTTTTACATGGTTTAATAATTTTTTGTTATTAAAATTGAAGTTCCTGTTTCAAAGCTTACAGATAGATGGCTAATTTGTATGTCATTGACACTTTTGGCACTTTTTTGGAGTATTTTCATAAGTTTTGTTTTTTCCTGTAAATGATTCAATAAATACCGTACCGTGACATTCATACCGAGGTATTACCGTACCGTGAAATTCTGACACCGTTACATCCCTAATATATATATAATATATATATATATATATAATTATTATTATAATTTGACAGTATACAAAAGGCAGCATGAATGAAGTCCAAAGATCTGTTAATATTTAAGACATCTGTCATATAGAAAAGTAGACATTATTCACTAAACATTCTTAGAAATAAAGATCTCAAAAAACAATTTTCCCTAATTTAGAAGTAACAGTTTCCTAAAGCATCCAACAAGTTAATTCTGAAAACATAACCCTATGTACATTTCTGGAGAGCACAAATTATGTAGCCAGAGGTATGGCTGCATTTTGTCTATAAAAACGAACGTTATGGTGTGGTATGATGCCTTTTCGCGCTTAAAAGCTGACCACTTACCTCCCTATGGACGGCTTTCCCACTGTTTCCAGTTTGTCTAGCTAGCTCGCCATGTACATCGTTGGACTTGAGACTCAGAGAGGAGTTGATCACGAAGAACGGTTCCAGAAAGCTGGACAAAAACAAAAGCCAAAAATTAAATAAACGAGTAAGTAAAAGGATGTGAATGTGGTAAAATCTGAGAATGTGGTAAAAATCAGGCGAGGGCTTTTCTATTTATGGATTGCTTTTTTAATACTGTCGGTTGGGTTTAGGGAAGTCGGTGGGCAGGTCAATCTGTGCTTTTGAAAACACTATTGGTTGGGTTTAGGAAAGGAGGAGGGTGGGTCAGTCATTCAGTTGACAGCAGCCTCTGGTGAATTTAAGTGAGAACAGCAGGTACGAATGGCACTCTGAAGAGAAATTTGACATATCCACAAGTGTAAACAGCACCCTCTGGTGGATTCGCAAAAAAAAAAAAAACTTCAAAAAAAAATTTACCTCCTGGGATGTAATTGGCAATCTCCAGAAATGTATTTATAGGTATAGCCCCCTATATTTCTACTCAGCCCCCCTAAAACTTTTGTGACTGACAGAGATAGAAACATCAAGTGTTGTCTAGTAGTAAAAATACTTCTTATTTATTATCGTCATTCAGATCATAAAATATGTGAATTAGCCTGTAAGTTTAAAAATATTTATTTATATTTATGCCATTTAATTAGAAAAGTGGTAGTTTATTTAAAACATGAAAACAAAAAATACACTTGAATATAGAAAGAAGTTTTTACTACAGTAAACAGGTGGGTTGAGCCTATACATACATACATATATATATTAAAATGTTTGTTTAATATGGGTTGTATACTAGTATTCCACAGTATTACTTAGACAGGCACAGCCAATTGAGTTCTGAATAAGCCAAATAGGCTCAACCCACCTGTTTACTTTTTACTGTGTCCATCAATCACAATGAAAACAAACAAACACTTTAAGTATGCAAATCAATTAAGAACATTAATTGCCACAGCTGTTTGACATTATTCTCTGCACCTACCGAGTCAGTAAAGGACCACAGACACCTGCATCGCAAAATGCTGAAGTTTTTTCCCCATACAGCATGCAGAATAAAAATCTATTAAGATTACACTCTTTCAGCAGTTCCTCGCATCCAATATCTTGTTTGTCACAGGGGCCTTGCATGAATTGTTCATGGATGAAAGTGCCAAACTACAGTTAAAATCAACAAATTAAAAATGAAACACCCGAAATTGCATGAAACTCCGAAGGAAACGTGAATGGCATGCTGACGCAATAGCGTTAATCAAATTATGTGCTATAACATGTAAAACAGGATCATGAAAGAAACATTCCAAAAGCAACTCATGTAAACACCTTTATCATATTGTCTTACTCAGATTAAGGCAAATGATTTGATTACTGATGTCCATGTAAACGTAGTCAGTTAGTACATCTAATTAATTCCAATTAGTTAAATAATAGTTCCACTGTAACAAAGACACCTTAAAATAAAAATGATATTTTCTTCCCTCAAAGCTATCACAAGGACTTGGAAAAAAGCATAAAAATAACAAGGCCTTCTTTTATATTATTATACAGTGGCTTGATAAACATACTCCCCAATGAACCGTAGATGTTCTGGAAACTCTTTTTTTGTGTTCTCAAGTCTCAGAAGAAAAGGTACAAAAGCTTCTTCTGGAACAGTACTTTTTAAAAAGGTACACCACTGTACCCTATCTAACCATCAAGGGTGCATTTAAGTACATTTAGCACCTACATGTTATATATTAACACCTTCAGAAAAGACATCCCAATGGGAGCTCTTTTTTATTGAGAGTGCACTGACAAAACAACAGCATGTGTTTGGTGCACCATAATGGGTTAGTAAATAATGACCAAAATGTTTCATAGTTGGCTGAACTACTCCTTTAATCACTAAAAAAACCTGAAAAAGCAGGAAAAAATGCAAGGAGGAGGTGAAAAGGAGCAGAGGGCTAGGAAGAAGCGTCTGGCCAGACATGATTCCCCAGCCTTTCTTAATTACATTGTGCAGTACAACGTGAAAAGGTGTCAGATAGCCAGAGAAGCAGATCTGTCCTAATGAATGAAAACAGATGGACTGGACTGCGAGCTGCGGAGACTGCCAGGAGATTTGGGGAGGAGTATAGAGGAAGAGGGAATACTGAGAGCAAGTGAACGTATACAATGTGAGAATGAGAATGAGGACGAATAGGCAGAAATTGAAGCAAGCAATGGGTGAGAGAAAATAAAGAGATAAAGAATATGTTCAGTCTCATGAGAATATTCCAACAGAATAAGAAGCGGTAGCAGATCCTCAAACCTTGAGGCGAGAGAATCACCTTAAAAACACGCATGGTGTAAGACATATTTTTTTGAAAAAAAAAAAAGTGTACACAATCAAAATAAGAGTAATCACTAAATTAATTTACTAAAATCTTTCAAAATTATTTGTCTATTTTACTTTAGCTTGAATATTTGTTTACTGTATGCATATGCCTGAGATATTTGTAAAATATTGCCAATGTAAGTCAGTCTTTCTCAGGGAAAAGATGCTGCAACCTTCAGAATGACAACATTGCATTAAGGGGAATTTTTGAAAATATTTTTTTGTAAATATTTTTAAAAATAATGTTTGAAAAATATGTAAAAAAAAATGTTCACTGTCTGCATATGAAGTGAGATATTTGTAAAAAATCTCAAAAAGCTTTTGTAAGTCAGTCTTTCTCTAGGAATGTGCTGCAACTTTTAGAATGACACAATTAAATTTAGGTGAACTATTATTATTATTATTATTATTATTGAATATTTGTTCGCTGTCTGCATATGAAGTGAGATATTTGGTAAAATTTCGCCTGTTCTATTTTCTCTGAGAAAATGTGCTGCAACTTTTATAATGACAAAAATGCATTAAGGTGAATTTTTGTAAATATTTTTATTAAATATTTGTTTACTGTCAGCATACTGTGTGAAGTGAGATATTTGAAAAAAAAATCTCGCCTTTTGTAGGTCAGTCTTTCTCGAGAGAAAACACACATGGAGGAAGACATTTAATAAATAGTGTACACAATCAAAATCAGAGTGAATTATATATATTTTTCTTAAATATTTGTTCACTATATGCATAGTGTATGAAGTGAGATATTTGGTAAAATCTTGCAGATGTAAGTAAGTCTTTCTCTGAGAAAATGTGCTGCAACCTTTAGAATGACAAAAATGCATTAAGGTGAAATTTTGTAAACAATTTTAGAAAATATTTTTTAAAATATATTTGTTCACTGTCTGCATACGTCAAGCTTTCTCTAGGAATGTGCTGCAACCTTTAGAATGACAAAACTAAATTTAGGTGAATTATTATAGATATTTTTCTTGAATATTTGTTCGCTGTCAGCATATGAAGTGAGATATTTGGTAAAATTTCGCCTGTTCTATTTTCTCTGAGAAAATGTGCTGCAACCTTTAAACTGACAAAATTACATTTGGGTGAATTTTGGTAAATATTTAACTTAAATATTTGTCCACTGTAAACTTGTTTACAGCAAAATAAAGTATAAATGAAGCAAGCAAAGGGAGCAAGGGAAAAAAGTCAAGTAAAAATTGACAATATGTTCAATCTTATGAGAACATCCCAACAGAATAAGAAAGCTGTAGCAGATCCTCAAACCTCGAGGCGAGAGAATCACCTTAAAAACACATGGAGGAAGACATATTCAATAAATAGTGTACACAATCAAAATCAGAGTGAATTATTATATGTATATATTTTTAAAAATATGTGTTCACTATATGCATAGTGTATGAAGTGACATATTTGGTGAAATCTTGCAGATGTAAGTCTTTCTCTGAAAAAAAAAATGCGCTGCAACCTTTAGAATGAAAAAATTGCATTAAGGTGAATTTTTGTAAATATTTTTTATTAAATATTTGTTCGCTGTCTGCATATGAAGTGAGATATTTGGTAAAATTTTGCCTGTTCTATTTTCTCTGAGAAAATGTGCTGCAACCTTTAGAATGACAGAATTACATTTAGGTGAATTTTTGTAAATATTTATCCTAAATATTTGTCTACTGTAAACATATTTATAGCAAAAAAATATATTAAAAAATGAAACAAGCAAAGGGAGCAATGGAAAAAAAAGTAAAGTAAAAATTGAGGAAATGTTTAATCTCATTAGAACATCCAAGCAGAATAAGAAAGAGGTAGCAGAGCCTCAAACCTTGAGGCGAGAGAATCATTTTAAAAACACATGGAGAAAGACATATTTAATAAATAGTATACACAATCAAAATCAGAGTAATCACTAAATAAATTTACTGAAATCTTTCAAAATTATTTGTCTAGTTTACTTTAGCTTAAATATTTGTTGCATATGACTGGAGATATATTTGGTAAAATCTCGCCTTTTGTAACTCTGCCTTTCTCTAGGAATGTGCTGCAACCTTTAGAACGACAAAACTACATTTAGGTGAATTATTATAAATACCTTTTTAAATATTTGTACACTATATTAATACAGTATGAATTGAGATATTTGATAAAATCTTGCCTGTTGTAAATTAGTCTTTCTCTAGGAATGTGCTGCAACCTTTAGAATGGCAAAATTACATTTAGGTGAATGTAGGCATGGAGGAAGACAAAGTGGTGAAGGTGATGGAGTGGATAAAGGACTAAGGGACGAGGGGCGTGAGTTTGAGCGCAGGGTGACGGTGATGTGGATTAGCTGTAGTTGGGTGACTGCAGGGATTAGGACACCTGCAGAAAAAAAAGAGCTGCTGTTTAGATGAGGATATAGTATTTTGACAGCATGATCCTTGATAGCCCACAACCATAAGCACACACATACACACATAATGGTGCATACATTTTAAAATTTATTCAAATAGGTTTTAAAATATAATATACATATTTTGCAATGCTAAATTGTCAGTATCATGACTCAACTAGATTTCAGTGGCTATGTTTATATGCACCCCAATGATCTGTTTGTAATTGGATTGATGGTTCGGTGAGATGCAAAAACATTGATGTAAACACCTTAATCGATCTTGATCTGAATTAAACTTTGATTGAATTGGAAATGGTTTATACACAACAGGCTCATTCTGAAAATGTAGCCCTATATAAATTTCTGGAGATTACGAATTATGTTGCCAGAAGTATGTATGGCTGCATTTCATCTTTAAAACGGACCCTACGAGACGATATTACGCCGTTCCTTTTCCAGCTACCATTTGAGTGCAGTGAGAAGTTGACTAATGATGGGGTTCGAGTCCGGTGAAGAACAGTTCCAGAAAGCACGGTAGACAAAAACAAAAGGTAAAAGATAAAATAAACAAGTGAATAACAGGGTGTGAATGTGGTCAAATCGTGATAGAAAATCAGCGTGAAAAAAAACGTGATAAAAATCAGGTGAGGGCTTTTCTTTTTTTGAATTGCTTTTGAAAACACGGTTTCAGGGAAGTGAGTGGGCGGGTCAATCTGTGCTTTTGAAAACACTATTAGTTGGGTTTAGGGAAGGAGGAGGGTGGGTCATTTGATCGATAAGTTGAACTATTTAACAGCGCTCAAACCAGCGACCTTATTGTTGTTAGGTGATTGTGCTACCCACTGCGCCACCGTGCTGCCCGTAACCCAAATATACTTTTGTAAATTATCTCTACAAATAATATAATTAAAATAAAATAAATATTAGAACCTAAAAGTAAGACCTGAATTGAAGAAAATATGAAAATAACAAATAAAACATCTAACGGCAAAAAGACAGAGGAGGTGAAGTGAAAATAATACAATCATTTCATTTCCTTTTATTTCATTTTCTTGTCGGCTTAGACCCTTTATTAATCCGGGGTCACCACAGCAGAATGAACCGCCAACTTATCCAGCAAGTTTTTACGCAGCAGATGCCCTTCCAGCGGCAACCCATTTCTGGGAAACATCCACACACACATTCACACACTACGGACAATTTAGCCTACCCAATTCACCTGTACCGCATGTCTTTGGACTGTGGGGGAAACCGGAGCACCCGGAGGAAACCCACGCGAAGGCAGGGAAAACATGCAAACTCCACACAAGAAACGCCAACTGAGCCGAGGTTCGAACCAGCAACCTTCTTGCTGTGAGGCGACAGAACTACCTACTGCGCCACTGCCTCGCCCAATAATACAATAATAATGTTAAATTCAAATTTCAAATCACAATTAAAACTAATGACTTTATTATCAGACACTATAACCTTCATAAAAACACAACAAGAATATTGTTTATATATCTACGTTAAACTTAAACTGTCTTAAACGCAAAAAGTTTAATTGGAGTGCATAAAACGCATACAAATGAATATTTGAAGCAGATGTTTAGATTAAATGTAGACAATGTTTAGAGTAAATGTAAACAAAAAAAAAAACTTGTAAAAGTATTCAGTTCATTCAGATTGACCAAAATTTGTGCACATAAACATAGTCGATGTCACATGATACTTCGGAAATCATCCTGATATAAAAAACGTTGTCATATTTAAAGCTGACAAACCATCTATAGAAGAAACATGTCTCATTATGCATCAGACACCTTCTTATGAGCACCCCATACTTGTTGGAAAACATTGTGCAATACTAAGTGTGCTTCACAAGTGTATGTGGGCTTGACAAACCACCTGTAAGAGACGCAAACTCTCCTTTTCGAATGGTTTTTAATCAGTAATACTATAAAATTAAAAAAATGTTAAACCTTTCAAACAAGCTTTTCTAACACATTGAGCTTTTTATTAATTCACTTTAATGAATGCTCTTATAGTGCATTCAGATGTGAATTGCCTTTCTGCATCTTGGTTGTTCAATTGAGTTTCACATTTTGGCATTCTCAATACAATTTAATAAGTTGGACAAAGTGGGTTAAGGTTTTGCGAGTTACAGTGTTATGGCCAACAGCAGTTATAGTTTCTGCTGGTAAATGCTAAAACTAATCCATTCATTAACACCCATTCAAAGGTTTCAGTGAGCTGAAAGTACACAATATGAGAATTATAATGAGGATGAATAGGCAAGAAAAAAATGAAACAAGGGTGCGAGGGGAAAAAGTAAAGTAAAAATAAAGAATATGTTCAGTCTCATGAGAATATTCCAACAGAATAAGAAAGCGGTAGCAGATCCTCAAACCTCGAGGCGAGAGAATCACCTTAAAAACAGGCATGGAGGAAGACAAAGTGATGAAGGTGATGGAGTGGATAAAGGACTAAGGGACGAGGGGCGTGAGTTTGAGCGCAGGGCGACGGTGATGTGAATTAGCTGTAGTTGGGTGACTGCAGGGATTAGGACACCTGCAGAAAAAAAGAGCTGCTGTTTAGATGAGGATATAGTATTTTGACAGCATGATCCTTCATGGCCCACCACCCTAAACACACACACAGTCACACGCATACGATGGTGTTGTTGATTTCCAGGGATTTGCCTGTGTCGATGGAGACATGCTCTGCCTGCACAGACAGTGTTCTTTTACAGTGTCTTGGTGACTGTGTCCTGTTCATTCACTTTTGTGCTTGACGCTTTTGTTCCTGGTTTCAAAGATGGATTTGTAAGATTTTATAATGAGATCTCATTGCTTAGCGTTGGTTAATTAAGTAAAAGAAATTGAGGGACCTTGTATCACCCTCAAAGGGCTAGTTCCCTCAAAAAATAATATTCTGTCAGGTTAGAGTAAATGGCTTTCTTTTTTGTTAAACACAAAAGTAGATATTTTGAAGAAAGCTGAAAACCTTTGACCAGTCCATCATTCTGAGAGTATAGGTAAATAGTGAGTGCATTTTTATTTTGGGGGTTTTTCACTTTTCCTTTAAGGGATTTATTTTCCAATAACAATCAGATGTATGTAAATCACCCCTCTTATCACATGGCTATTTCCAACATCAATTCCTACATAATTGGAAGTTCCACATTGATTTGAATTGAATTATTATATAATGCCAATCAACACAAAGCAGTTGTTAGAAAGTGGCAAGCTCAAACTAGACAAACAATCAGAATATAAGTAGTAATTTTTACTTTTACTTACTTTTAACGAAGAGGTTTACTATTCATAATTATTGATGCAAGATATATTAATTTAAGATGTTTTACATTGGTTTACCTGTATGATACTATTGCCCGTTCTTCTTCTTTTTCTACTACTACTAATACAAATAATAAATGTATGTGTGTGTGTTTGTATGTGTGTGTGTATATATATATATATATATATATATATATATATATATATATATATATATATATATATATATATATATATATATATATATATATATATATATATATATATATATATATATATATGTGTGTGTGTATGTGTGTATATATATATAAACAAAAACATTAAATACATTATATGTATTTGTGAATGTTGACATGAATGTTTTTGTGTCAATACTCAAAGCAATCTATTAAAGTGTATATAATAAATGCAAGACAACAAACAGCAATATTAATAAATAATTTTCAATGCTTGATTTTCAAAAAAGGACAGCGAAAATAAAATGGCAGCAGCAAATGTTTGTATATAATCATGAAACCTGCGAGACATAATATTTGTCCCCAAAGTGCTGTTAAAATTACTCCAGTCTACAGTCACGTGATCCATTAGAAACAATTTTTTAAAAAAATGTTAAAATATTTTTGCTATCATTTTTGATCCTAAAGATTGCCTGTTTCTAATCAAATGACTTCATTGATATTCTTTTGTATGGGTATAAGACCTTTAAACATTAAACATTTTTATGCTTCTCAGTGCATATCATTGAATTTTTTAGCTCATTGTAATAAACTGTACATTCAAAATCTAACTGCAATTCCGCATCCTGTTTGAACTCAGATCAAATTGTAGATTCAGATGTTTATTTAAGAAGATTTCATAATTTTTTTGGTTGAACTCAAGGTTTTGCTATTTAGTTTGGCCTAGTTAACCTTTACTAAATCATCTGGACACATAAAGGAAAATCTCTATTAACAGTCAATAAAAACTTTGACTATATTACAGTATATGCAACATACACAATTTAAGAGCAGCATCATTAGTATTACTATAAATAGAGTTTAGGCCTCCGACTTTTTAAGAACTCTGGAAAACTAATTTCCATTTAAGTTTGCTGCTTTTGACATCAGAGCTCAGGATAGTTTGACTCATTGGCTCAAGTTTGACAGACTAGTGGATATTCTTATTCATCATTGACAGGTAAGGCACAGAAAAGGGCCCTGGATAGGGCGATCCTTTTATTCAAACTGGGATGCAGCTGGATGAGCCAGAAGAAAGGTCATTTTTACTTTTGTGCTGCAACCAATCAGTGACTGATTGAAGCGATCTGTGCCTAATGCCATCCTGAACCATCAGAGCACCAAACGACCCATTTACTGCTGAACAGAAGCTCACATGCAAATCACCACCATCAGATACCAGGACAAAACTAGGACAGAGATCACAAACATTTTAATAAAATACAGAAGTGTTTACTCGTAGTAGATTTAGCATGTAAAAAAAAGTTATTACTGTATACACAAATTAATAAAGTGCAAAAACTATACACTACCTGACAAAAGTTATGTGGTCTATGCAAGTTTTAGGAACAGCAAATAAAAACTTGACTTCTAATTGATCATTTTGGTATTAGAAGTGGCTAATATGAAAAGAAAAGGCCTCTAGATTATGCTTACTTTACCAAAATAAAATATGATCATGACTTGATTTTGAATTATTTAATTAGCATAGTAAGGTCTGACTTTGCTTAGACAAAGTCTTGTCACTTAACAGAAATAATGTCCAGTATAGAACATAAAGGCATGCTGCAGTGGAAAGAGAATGAGTATTGTGTATGACTCCCATGAGCTTGGAGGACTGCATCCATACATCTCTGCAATGACTCCAAACTTAACTGATATCTGTGAGAATCTTGGGTCCATGTGAGTTTCATGAGGTCTTCTGCAGTATTTGTTAAGATTGGAATGCTGTTCAACAGATAATTTATCTGTTGCCACTTTTCTAAATGATCAACTACAAGTCAAATTATTATTTGTTGCTCTTACAACTGGGATCGTCGACAAGACTATTGTCAGGTAGTGTAGTTTCATAGCATATGCAACTTGTTTAAAATGCCATCTTAATATATTCTTGGCCTATCAAAATAAGCCATGGTTTCCACTACATTCATTTTTCCATGGCGGAATGGAACTCTTTAATAGCAGATTGTAAATGCACCAAAACGTATTAAAAGGTAAGAGAACCTTTCTGTAACTGTAGTCGTGCTGTGCGCTGTTTGTTTAACTCTTTAAGGTTACGTGCCGACTGACTGACTGACCAGCATGATCTCACGAGGAAACGTAAGTATTTTACGTTTTGT
This sequence comes from Danio rerio, assembly GCF_052040795.2. NCBI lineage: Eukaryota > Metazoa > Chordata > Actinopteri > Cypriniformes > Danionidae > Danio > Danio rerio. The sequence continues at coordinate 46,720,944 of NC_141033.1, read as the reverse complement.
CAGTTTAGTGGCTAATTCTTACGAATTTGTAAAAAAGGAGTACGATTTTAAAAAGGAGGCATGGCACCCAACCCAACCCCACCCCTAACCCCAACACAGTCATTGGGTGATGAGCAAATTGCATTAAATTGTACGAATTAGATTGTACACAATTATAAAAATTGCCCAAGCACAGAGATTCGCATGCTTGTAGGCTAGTACATAAATGGGATCTCGAATTGCAATACTTCGCTCACAACATTTGTCATTGAAACAACGCCACAGGTAATTGGTAGATCTGAGTAAAAAAGGCCTGCCGCCACAGCTGGAAAAAATCCTAGAAGAAACACTGTAAGCTATAAAGAAAACAATTCTTTATATTTTATTCTTCCTGACATATAAGATTAGGTTACTACTATTTAAAATATCAATTTACAAACAAAATAAAAACAAACAAACAAATAAACAAATAAGGTAAGTAAATAAAGTAAATATTAAAATATTAAATAAATAAATAAATCAAATGTAATTTAAGGTAACAACTTGGCGTGGGTTTCCTCCTGGTGATCCGGTTTCCCCCACAGTCCAAAGATATGCGCGGAATAGGTGATTTGGATAAACTAACTAAATTGGCCATAGTTTATGAGTGTGTGTGAATGCAGGTGTATGTATGTTTTCCAGTACTGGGTTGCAGAAGGAAGGGCATCTACTGTGTAAAACATAAGCTGGATAAGTTGGTGGACTCCTGATGAATAAAGGTACTAAGCCGAAGGAAAATGGATAAATGAGATGTTTTAGGAATACTATCATAAACAAAAAACTAAACTTTTAAAGAATAAACAAACAAAAATTAATAAATATGTATAAATTAAATACATAAGAGTGAATAAAAGTAAGAGTAAATGTAAAAAAATAATACGATTCATCAAATGTGATTAATTATTTACTTATTTGGTTACAAAAATTACATTTGATACTTTTTGTAATAAGATACTATTTATGTCAGCTTGGGAAAAAATCTTATAATGAGATGTTTTAGAAATGATATTATAAGCAAAAATCAAAACAGTTAAACAAAACAAACAAATAAATAAATAAACAAACACTTAAACAAATAAATAAATAAATAAATAAATAAATAAATAAAGTCAGTAAATAAAATAAAATAAAGATGATTTATATAATGTAATTAATTATTTACAAAATTCACATTTGATACTTTTCATAATAGTATGCTAATATACAATATGTCAGCTTGGAAAACAAATCTTATAATGAGATGTTTTAGAAATGCTATTATAAACAAAAAACGAAACAGTCAAACAGATAAACAAGCAAATAAATAAGGGTGTCACGGTGGCACAATTGCCTCACAGCAAGATGGTCGCTGGTTAGAGCCCTGGCTGGGTCAGTGGGTGTTTCTGTGTGGAGTTTGCATGTTCTCCCCATGTTCGCATGGGTTTTTTTTCGAAGGGTTTCCCCCAGTCCAAAGGTGTTTATAAGTGAATTGAATAAGCTTAGTTAGTTATAGTGTATGTGTGAGAATGCAAGTGTGTATGGGTGTTTGCCAGTGTTGAGTTGCATAAAACATATGCTGGATTAGTTTGAGGTTCATTCTGGTGTGGTGACCCCTGATTAATAAAGGGACTAAGCCGAAAAGAAAATGAATGAATGAATGAAGGAATGAATGAATGAATGAATGAATGAATGAATGATAAATAAATAAATAGATAATTAAATAAATAAATAAATAAATGATATCAAGTGAATAAATACAATAAAATAATACGATTTATTAAATGTTATTATTTATTTACTCATTTGTTTACATAAATTACATATGATACTTTCCGTAGAACGCTATTTTATGCCAGCTTGGGAAACAATCTTATAATGAGATGTTTTAGAAATGCTGTTATAAACAAAAAACAAAACAGTTAAACAAAACAACAACAAAAAAAGAAGAAAAATGGCAGAAGAAGAAGCTGTCTGGCAGTAATGCGAGTGTCGGGTGTGAAGTCGAGCCTCTCGGGCGGCACTGCTGATACAGAGACTCCACAGATCCCGCTCTGTGCTTCATTTGTTCAGCTCATTAAATATTGAGCAAGTGGCAGATTTGTGTGATTGCCAATAAAATGCCTCTCTTACACTGTGAAATGCCTGGAAGCACGGAAAACGCCACACACACACACACTCATCCATTCTCTAAAACACGCACGCACACATAAGCACGCAATTATATCCATCCTTCCATTATAAGACTCAAGGACTTAAGAGGCGGTTATTTCATATTTTACGACTGTATTTTCACGTTAAAGTCTATTCACCGGTCACTGGCTGTCAGTTTGGTAGGCCAGGCATGCAGTTCTCTAGAGTCTTCATTATGGGTTGATAAATCACCATCGATTAAACATATATATACAATGTTGCATGTACATACATGTTTTGAGCAGTAAATGTGCAATACATGAAACGTATACGGTCAAAAAAACTGTTTACACAAAGAAGAAAACATGCTATGTGACATGCATTATTAATCAAAGCAGCAAATGAAAATATAATGTTGAAAAAAAAAAACACAAGGAGTTAGGGGATATGATAAAGTTGCAGGTCAAGCTAAATAATGTAGAGTTTTAAAGCTAACTTTGATGTTGGTTTGAAATCGCCTTGAGAAAACTCTACTTGAGGCTCACATGTGTAAAAATATGTTAAATTCACATTAGAAATATGGGCAAAAAGTGGTTTGGGAACTCATAAATATGTTAAATTTTCATTTAAAAAGACATTTGATACGTTTGAAGGTTTTATTTAGCCTCATTTTTACATGGTTAACATATTGTTATGATAAACTAGCAGGATGCTAGCATGAATCTGGATATTAATAGCATGTTTTAGCATGATCAACATAAATACAACTAGAATGAGTTGCTGCTCACGTGCTTCTAAGATGATTTAATATGTCTCTATCTTATTTAGAGTATTATTAGCCTCTATTAACATGTTGCTGTCTTAAATCAACATTTTTGCTAGTACTGACTTTTTGTTTATGTGTTTATGCATGGGTTAACAGTGACATGTTTTTAGTACAGGTAATGCTGTTCATGCCAACGCGCAGATAAATTGCCCATAAATAGAAGCTTGACCATTGGAATTTACGCTATTCAATCTGCTTGATTCGCGTGACAAATTTACTTCACAACAGACAGGGATTCGTGTGATAGGCAGGGCTTCTTTCTGCCTGCTGACTCTAGCTTTGTTGCTAAATGGCTAACATGGACTTTATTCAGAAAGTAACTGTGTGTATGTGCTTTTCGGAAGGCTGAAAAACGGCGCCGATTCAGTTGGAGCAGTGTCTAGGTCCACTAGATCCTTTTAGAGGTGCACCCAGCTCATAAACTCCTCCAGGACCGAGTTTGGACACCACTGGTTTACAAGGACAACAATAATTAGATTTTATTGTGATTAAGACTAATTTATACTAAATTAATACTATAATTGAGAGTTTAACATGTAAACATAGATTTTTAATTTAATTAGATTTAATTTTATTTTTAATTTAATTAGATTAACGTCCTAATCGAACTAAAAAGATACCGAATTAAGACGTGGAGTATGCCGATTTTAGTCGCATTATTGAAGTGCAGTACAGACAGTCTCATGGCGAAAGCTATAGGTGACCTATTATTTAAAAGCGGAACTAACTTTACGTCTCCAAGCTTGTGAAAAAAAATTTAATTAAACAATAGCATACGTTAATTATTTTAATTTATAGTAGATTATTTATTAAGAATCTGTACTGTATATGTACCGGTTGGTCAGAACATTTCTGCAGTGATTTGCATGTGTCAAATTGTAAAAGTAGACTTTTCAAGAAAAATGTAAAATAAATAAACAAACAATATCCTGCTTAATAATAATAATAATAATAATAACAATCATCATCATCATCATCATCATCATCATTAATATTATTATTAAAGTAGGATTTTTTTTTACATTTCCTAATAAATAATAAATATAAAATGTTATTTATATGATTTATATATGATATTAAAACAGAATTACCTTTTGTAAGTGATTTTATGTTTTAGAATAAAATATGTAATGTTCAACTCCTCAATAAAATTTGTAAAGGAAGCACAGGCCCTATATGTGCCATTTACATATATTTCAATTAATATGGAAAGTGAGAGCATGTTTTTACCAAAACTAATATTGGATTTTTTTTTTAATGCATGTTTATGTAACACAATATAATTTTCACAAATAAATTTTGGGGTTCTTCTCTAAAGAAGTTGTTACTCCATCCCTTTTAGAGCATCATTCTGTGTGTTTTACGTTATAACTAACATGGTTCAAATGATGGATCATCGACAGAGAAACTTCGGGTTTTGGGAAACACTTGTCACAACATTGTTCTTTTCCCAAACAGTGTTACGTCCTTGTTTGGGAAACATACCCCTGGCTGGGCTGGTCAAACTGGTTTTAGCTGGTCGTCCCCAAAGACCAGGATGGAAATGGAGGAAACCAGCCAGGAAATAGCCAAAAACCATCTAAAACCAAGCTGATTTTTCAGCAGGGTAATGTGATTAGCATATATAATCACATTACCCTATATATAAATTATATATATATATATATATATATATATATATATATATATATATATATATATATATATATTATATATATATATATATATATATATATATATATATATATATATATATATATATATATATATATATATATATATATATTCTTTTTTATACACTCAAATTTGAAAGTGTACCTTTTAGGTTCTGCGTGGTTTAGCTGGCTGTAATTAATTTTGGTGGTTCCTGGACATGTCTGTAATTATAGGAAAAAAAAAATGTCTCTACCATAATCTATGCAAATGTTATTTGTTAGCCAGCACAGATTTTAATAAAGTGTTTGTAATCTACTCACAGCAAAGCACCAAAATAGATTAAAACATGTTTTTTGGTCAATAAATAAAATTAAATATTGTGCAAATACAAGTAAAACAAGTACAGTAAATACCCAAGTCAATCACAATATGTTTACACTGCATTTATATTCTTATGGAATGGAAACTACAACATGCATATACAAAAAGGTCAGCCCCACACGCACGCACAAACGCGCGCACACACATGCACACGCACATATAATCAATGTTCACATCTTTTTGGCACTGATGTTTCATTTTGTGTCATTAGCAAATCCTGACAGTAGGCAAAAGAGGGTCTGAACGGTTGCATGCTGTTAGTAAATCTGTCTCCGAGTGTTTAGCCATCATCATCACATTGACAATCACAAACACACTGCTGCTCTTTCATGTCATTGACACACCGCAGCAGATAAACCCATGTTTGATCCGTTGTGGGACGTTTAGGTGTTAACGGATTAGTTCTGGCATCAGAAGCGAATCAGTGTGTGTGTGTCGTTTTCAGAGCCTGTGACTTGTTACACACTGTGTTTCCCCCTGAGGTGCAACAAAACACTGGTGAAGGACAGAGAAACTGTCTTTTTATGTGCCGGCTCTCCCGCTGCGGTCACTTTCTCTCTCTCTAGGGTCCTTAAAGCTGGTCGGCAAAGAGAAAACCACAGGGAGGACAACAAATGATGTCATCAGAATAAATATACAGTATATTTAACTGCAGATACAGATGTCTGGCTGACATTTAGGTTGCTTTATCAGCACACCTGTCATGAGCTTCCTTAAGGCTGTTTCAATATATAGTACAAGTCAAAATTTTTAGCTCTCCAGTATTTTTTTTCTCTCTTTTCAATATTTCCCAAATGATAATTAACAAAGTATGGAATTTTTCAACCCCAAGCTCACTATTGATACGTACCAGTGGTGTAGTTGGGTTTATACCAACACAATCTCACGGCAATTCGTAACTTTTTTATTTAGTGGCTAATTCGTATGAATTCGTACGATCTAATTCGTACAATTTAGTACGATTTGCTTATCCCCCAATGACGGTTGGGGTTAGGGGTGGGGTCAGGTGCCACGCCTCCTTTTAAAAAATCATACCATTTTGTACGACTGAACTCGTACGAATTCGTACGAATTAGCCACTAAACTGGCAAAACAAAAAATACTTATGTTTTCTCGTGAGATCAGGCTGGTTTATACGCACGTATACTTCGTAAGCCTACTTTTTTCCACAAGCTGTTTGGGTTTTATAACTTCTGAGGATCAATAACTGCGGATACCCTGGGTATACTCTCTTGTTTTACTGATTAAACTTTGCTAATGTATGTGTATTCACATCCCATGTAACTTAAATGTTTTTTTTTTTTTACTTTTATCTTAATTTGTTGCAATTGGAAAATTTCTTGAGAGTTTTTCGAAGGCGAGTGAACTGATCAATGTTTCTCTGAAACATTCGGGTAAAACTATAAAACAGCATGGACATCGCTTTAGCCCACCCCATTTGTCTTTTTAGCTTTTGTGGTTACCTTGTACACTGTACACTATAAAATGATCGTCTCAGACCTCTTTAAATTTGAAATAAAAGTGGCTGCAGTTACACCTAAATTAAAATATACTACCACACTGACAGATATTAAGAACAAGACCGTTTGAAGATTTTAAACATGTGCGAATGGAGCATTGATATACAGTAGGCGATGTGTCTGAATGGAAACAAACTTAACTGATAAAAGACCACCAAAAAGTCCACCATTCTCCAATTCTCGTACAGTTCTCCCAACAAAAATGCTTGCTGCAAACCAACATCTTTGCTGTATCGGCCAGGACAGCATCGCGGGGAAAAACATGCAAGTAACCCCATGGATCATGGAAACAAAGACATATGACAGTCATTGGGTCTCACAGCTTGGCAGACCAGCCTTGCCTTCGGAAAGCACGTGCTCTCATGAATGATAAAAAAGCAGAGTCTTTTCAGGATAAGAAATCTTCGCTATGAATGATTATGAGAAACCGACCTGTCATCACTCCACTAGCAAATTCGTGCTGCGTTACTGATTTTGATCCCACCCCAAATATCTGGGGCTGACAAAAAAGCAGACAGGTGCTAAAGTTGTCTTAACTGATGCTCAACACATACAAATCTGATAAAATCTCAAAAAAAAAAAAAGTACTAAAGGGTGTCTTGAACCTTTAATGTCTGTGTAAAATCAAAATTGAAAATATTTGCTTGTAAATTAATCCACTGAAAATGTTGGTTTTGCTAATGTTCAAACAAAGCCTGACCGATTTCGAGTTTAGAGTGGTGAAGCTTCTTTGTTGACTTCAGTTTGATGGCTTTAGCTACAATGTTCTTAGCGACACCCTTCTTACCGCTAGTTTTGTATAATAAAATGATGCACAAAAACGAAGTTGGAAGTACATCAACATACAGAAATCTTAGCAACTTCCAGTTCACATGGAGATTAATGACCATGTAAAGATGCGATATTCTAGAAAACAGATCTGGAATGACTATCATTCTCTTTCTATGGCTGAAAGGGTCATCCGTTTGACCATCATCTGTACAACCTGCTGTCTGAGTGTTTCAGTCGATTTAAAAAAGCTGATAGGTTCATATGTCAGCTCATTTTCCTTTTGGTTTCCTGTTCTCTCTGACAGCCTTTTCCTTTTGGATTGATCAAGCTCTTTTTTTTTCTTTTCTTTTTTTTTTTTTGAGGCCCAGTCCTCACAGGTAATGACCACTTTCAACATTTTTCCACCACTTTTCAGCTGTGCAGAAAATAGCTGCACTTATGTAGGTAGGGTCTTTCTCTCTCACTCTCTCTCTTTCGTACAACACTGTTCTTAAACGCCTGACCAAAAACACTGGCCGGCCCAGATGAGCTCTATATAACACAAAATGGTGGTGTCTGGACATCAGGCCTTCACTCAACACAAGCACTGTCATTTCTCCACTCATCATCCTCATGCACACATATCAGTCCCATCCCGTCAGTGACTTATGACTGCCATACTTAAATCTCTTAAATGGACATATATGAATATTATGTCAGCAAAAAAAATAAAAAAATAAATAAAATAATGTCAGCAACTGAATTTTAATAAGGTAAAGACAAGTAAGGACCTTCCTTAGGATACACTCAAAAATATGTTTTCCCATAATACTTATTTAAAAAAGAGCTGATTCAGCTTAACTCTTACGTTTTTGGGACAACTTAATTGTTTTGTGTTCATTCATTCATTTTCTTTTTCACATTTTCGCTTTATTATTTTGGCTTCACCACAGCGGAATAACCACCAACTTATTCAGCATATGTTTTACACAACGGATGCCCTTCCAGTGGCAAGGGAACATCCATACAACTCTCATTCACACACATACACAACAGACAATTTAGCCTACTCAATTCACCTGTACCACATGTTTTTGGACATGTGGGGGAAACCAGAGCACCCAGAAGAAATCCACGCCAACACGGGGAGAACATGCAAACTCCACACAGACCCAACCGAAGCTCAACCAGTGACCTTCTTGCTGTGAGATGCCTTGTTTTGTGTTCATTTCAGTTTAATTTTAACTTAACCGATTTGTGTTGACACAACGTGAAGGAATCACTGCATAGATGATAATGCTAATGGATGATAACGTTCCAACTAGTAACAATTCATGAACAGCTGTACACAACCATATTTATATGTTTTTCTGCCACACTGCTGTTTCTGAGTGTTTGGCACCATTTTGTGACTAAATAATATGGAGGTTAGTGTATGCTCCATTCAGCAGTTTTCATTTCTGTCAGCTTTGGCTTTAATTAAACTAATAATAAACGATTAAAGTTCAGAACAATGTTTCCTTGATGTTCTTTATCAGAGCTGATGTATATTTACACAGCTATATTTCCACAAAACATAATAAATAGACACAAAACATTGTTCTATACAATACTCTTCCAAAAAATTGCAGACTTCTGGATTATTCTACATCATTGTGTAGTATAAATAGAATATCTAGTGCATACACGCTAACATATATATATATATATATATATATATATATATATATATATATATATATATATTTTTTTTTTTTTTTTTTTTTTCTTTTTTACAGAATAAGTGTGGGGCTGCGCAGTGAGTAGCGCTGTCGCCTCACAGCAAGTAGGTCGCTGGTTCAAGCCTCGGTTGGGTCAGTTGGCATTTCTGTGTGGACTTTGCATGTTCTCCCTGTGTTGGCATGGGTTTTTTCCGGGTGCTCCAGTTTTATACTCCAAGCACATGTGCTATAGGTGAATTGGATAGGCTAAATTGTGTATGGTATATGTGCGTGAATGACTGTGTATGGGTGTTTCCCAGTGATGGGTTGCAGCTGAAAGGGCATCCACTGCATAAAACATTTACTAGATAAGTTGGTCGTTAATAAAGTTGGCAACCCCTGATTAATAAAGGGACTAAGCCAATAAGAAACTGTATAAATGTAAGAAGTGCACTTTAAATACCCGGATGATGCACTTTTTTAACAGTAAAAAAAAAAGTGCAAAATGTTGAACAAATCACACACTTAATGCTTGCAGTTTTGCTGACGTAGCAGATAAACCACAAAGCAAAATTCTCCTACGTGAGTGATTTTGCAGCCTCTTGATAGTAAATACGGTTGTGCTCATTTGGTAGTTTGGTCATTTATTTTACTAACTGTTTGCATAATTTGGCAACCATGAAAAAAACATCGCCTTGAAAACGTTTTGAATTTTATTACTACATTTATTATTTATATTATGTAGTAGGGCGAGGCAGTGGCGCAGTAGGTAGTGCTGTCGCCTCACAGCAAGAAGGTCGCTGGGTCACTGGTTCGAGCCTCGGCTCAGTTGGCGTTTCTGTGTGGAGTTTGCATGTTCTCCCTGCATTTGCGTGGGTCTCCTCCGGGTGCTCCGGTTTCCCCCACAGTCCAAAGACATGCGGTACAGGTGAATTGAGTAGGCTAAATTGTCCGTAGTGTATGAGTGTGTGTGTGGATGTTTCCCAGATATGGGTTGCGGCTGGAAGGGCATCCGCTGTGTAAAAACTTGCTGGATTAGCTGGCGGTTCATTAAGCTGTGGTGACCCCAGATTAAAAAAGGGACTAAGCAGACAAGAAAATGAATTAATGAATTATTTAGTTAAAAAAAATGTAATGCTGTGTTCACACCAGACATGGAACGCACGGATAAATCGTGCTATTCACATGTAAACAGACGCATGAACATTTAAGTTTACTCGATTTATTCGCGTGTCAAAATCTGCTTCATTTGCGCGTCAAGTTTACTGAGCAATAGACGCGGATTCACGTTCTGGCCAGGGCTTCTGTCTGCCCGGTGACTGTAGCTTCGTTGCTAAATGGCTAACATGGATTTTATTGAGAAAATAACTTTGTTTGTGCTTAACGAAGGCTGAAAAATAGTGCCGAGTCCACTAGATGCTTTCACAGGTGCACCCAGCTCTGTGAGCTTATAAACTCCTCCAGAAACATAACCTGGATGCTGGAAGCATTCAGCGGTGCTTCTGACTGTGCTGAGCCCAGTTTAATGAACTGTTGCCGGTGTGTGCAGGAGGATCCCTCAGGACACCAACAACAGGCGCTACGTCATAATCACTCCCACAAGTGCAAGCTCCTGATTGGTAAACACGTTGACGTTTCTTCCGCGTCTCTAGTGAGCACAGCATAAGTGTCACATTTGGGATGACAATAAACTCTACACCAGGGATTTTCAACCGTTGGGCCTCAGCAATCATGCAGGTGGGCCGCCAGGCAGCTTAAAATTAACTCTTAATATTATACTATAATTTTTGGATTTCATTATTAATATGCTATATTAAAATGGTCAAAGAAATGCACTTTCTCCCCTTCTCTGGTTGAAACTCTGCGCAACAGCAGCCTCATAATCGCGTCTGCAAATACTACATGTAAGTCTGTTCATTCGCAAACTATGCATAAAGTTGAAGTGAAAGTCTCTGTTTGCAAATTGTTGTGTGACCTATTTAATATTTCTGCATAGTTGTCCAAATGAATGTCCTGTGAGTGTTCTATAACGGACGTGTGCTCATACAGGAGGATCTAGCGAGGCTCAATGGTGTTTCTGCCATAGAATGTAAAATAAACTTACATATGAGCTTCAGACGGGTGAGTGTATAAGTTAATAAGTATATACAATTGAAATCAGAATTATTAGCACTCCAAAATTATTAGCCCCTCTATATTTTCCTCCCAATTTTTTGTCAAATGGATTTCACATTTCTAAACATAATAGCTAATAACTAATTTCTGATAACTGATTTCTTTTATCTTTGCCATGATGACAGTACATATTATTTTACAAGACATTTCACAAGATACTAGTATTCAGCTTAAAATGACATTTAAAGGCTTAACTAGGTATATTAGGCAAGTTAGATGAATTATGCAAGTCATTGTACAGTAGAATAATGGTTTGTTCTGTGGAAAATTGAAAAACAAATAACGCTTAAGGGGGCTAATAATTTTGACCTTAAAATGGTTTTAAAAAATTAAAAATTACTTTAAATCTCGCCGAAATAATACAAAGACTTTCTCCAGAAGAAAAAAAAAATATTATAGGAAATACTGTGAAAAAAGTCCTTGCTCTGTTAAACATTATTTGGGGAATATATTGAGGCAAATAGATTTGACTTTACTTTAATTTACTGTAAATACATAGTGTAATGTTGTATCATTTGGGATGCAACTTCCCTCTCGCTCTCTTTCTCTCTGGTGTTCTAGGATCTTATGACAGCGGTGGGATATTTCTCTCTGACCAGTGTCTCGCTTCAGCTCCAGTTTGACAGTCGAGAGCATTTGAGAGAGACCGCCATTGTTTGTGTGACATTTGGGATGACTTTATGTTGGAAAGTGAATATGAAGACGAAAAGTTAGAAACACGTCAAACCAGCGCATGAGGATCAAACAGCCTGTCTGGATAAAACACCACAAGAGACTTACAGTCAGGACTAGACTGAAATATTTCGTTGGTTTAAATATAACAAAAACATATAGTTAAAGTCAGAATTATTATCCCTCCTGAATTATTAACCGCTTAAAATGTTTTTTTTTTTTTTTTAAGTTAAAACTGCTTTTATTCTAGCCGAAATAAAACAAATAAGACTTTCTCCAGAAGAAAAAAAATATTATAGAAATGCTGTGAAGAAAAAAAACTATTCCTCTGTTAAAAATCATAGGGAAATATTTGAAAAAGAAGACAAAATTCACTGCAGGGCTTATAATTTTGACTTTTACTGTATAATATTAATAATATACAGTATGAATGTCCACTTACTGAACTTTTTACACCAATAGGACTTCCCCTATCCCCAAAACCAGCGACAAAACATTGGCTTAACAAGGTGGTGATTGGTTTATTTCAGCATCTGGTGCCATTATGTCAATAGCAGGTCCTCAGTTCCTGTCCATTGCCGAATTTTGGTGATTTATTGTGAACCTACTGTATATTTCCAAGTTGAACCACAAGCATTGGATTGGGTTCAGGTGGATTTGACGGCCGGGGCATTAATAGAAATTCACCAGTATGTTCCATGACGAATCTGTGAATCTGGCATGGGCCATTGTGCTGTTGCTGTGAATGGGTACACTTTGTCCTCAACAATGTTCAGATACTTGACAGCTCAGGCATTGTGTCACTGGGGTAATGGGGCCTAAAATACCCCACATCGCTCAGTAAAACACCTTCACTGCCGGCCTGTGTTCAATCACCAGTTTCAAATTATTATTATTTTACTTTTAATTGTTATTATTTCATTTTTAGTAGAACTAATTGCAGTAGTTGTAAAAAAGTACATTTATTGAGCTTGAAAAAAAGTATTACTATTTTTATTATTATTATTATGAATCCTTTTGATTCTAGCCAAATAAAATAACTTTTTTACAATTACTGTAAATAATAATAATAAAAACAATTTTAATAATGTTTAAACAATATTTTATAATAATAACATTCTGAATTTTTTGCAGAATAAAATGATTTTTAATAAAATACAGTTAAAATAAAGTTGTTTTATGTTATGATCATTTGCAGTATTTTATTAAATATTTTATTCTGCAAAGAAATTCAGAATGTTATTATTAGTATTCAAATATTATTTAAAAATTATATTATTATTATTTTTAATACTATAACTACTACTACGACTACTACTACTACTAATAACAATAATAATACAATTAATAATAATACTGTTATAATCATTCGCAGCATTTTATTAAAAATTATTATTATTATTACAATTATTATTAATATAATTGTAATTATTATTTACAGAAGTTTGTAAAAAGTGATTTTATTTGGCTAGAATCAAAATGATTTATAATTTTAATAATAATAATATTAATTAATAATAATAATAATATTAATTATAATAAATGTTAGTATCCTTTGCAGTAGTTGTACAAAACAATTTCATTTAGCTATAATCAATATTAGTATTATTAATAATAACAAAAACAACAACAATATTATTATTATTATTATTATTATTATTATTATTATTATTATTATTATTATTTGCAGCAGTTATGAAAGTATTTTATTCAGCTAGAAACAAAATTAGTATTAATAACAACAACAACAACAACAACAACAACAACAATGTTTTTATCATTTGCAGTAGTTGTAAAAAAACATTTTCAGCTAGAATAATAGAATAACAACAACAACAACAATAATAATATAATTAATAATAATAATAATAATAATAATAATAATAATAATTTAATAATAATAATATTTGCAGTAGTTATTGTATTGCTAAAATCAAAATGCTATTATTATAATTATTATATATTTTTACATTCATTTTAATTTAATTTAATTTACATATATTTGAAGCAGAATTCAAACTCAAATTCAAATAAACACAAATAAAAATAATAGACTAAAATACAACACAAGAAGTCGCATAAACCAAACAATATAATAATTAAATTGAATAAATGAACAAAAAGACCAAAAGTTCTCATGAAAGACCTGATAAGAAAAATACAATATATATTTTAAATATTCCCCTTCATGTTCCTCAGTAAAATACTGGCATATGTGCTGTTGAAATAATTCATTTGTGGGTGAACTATTCAGCTTTCCTTTTATCAAGAGGCAGCTCCCGGCCACTGCTTTCAGGTCTGCTGTTCCAGAACATTCCACGGCTGGGGTTCATCTTTTCTGTAAAGCTCCTTAAATACCAAGTGTGTCATGAGAGCGGAGGGTGGAAATGAGTGAGCCATTCTGCCCTTTAATTAGTTCTACATTCATCAAATCCACAAAGTCTCCATTCAGCAGCTCTGCACAACACTGGCAAATGAGCACAGCACACACTCCTCAATGCTTTCAGAAGGGGCTTGGAGTGCTGCATTCAGATTGATTCACTATTTCAGCTTTTTTGTGTGTGAAATGGGCAAGAAGTCACACTTTTACCTTTGGTGCTCATAGTTTAAAAAAAGCTACAAGTTTTAATTTTCCATTAACTAACAGGTTCTGTATATCATGATTCACGTGTGTTTCTGTTTGTTTACGGTTGTGAATTGCATTTTGGGATGTTGATCTCTGCTCCGTCCACTTTTGCTGATGAAAAATCAACTGTGAAATTGATCAAAATGACTATTGTTGAAGTTTTAGTGGTTTGAAACAGTATATATTGTATATTCAAAGTTCCTTTCTCATAGATTGATTCCTTCACAAGTAGACAGAGCTTCATTCACCCTATTGGCTGTTACACTTTCCAACATGAGGGGTTCACGCAATTCGCATGTTAAGCACGTCAAACGCACAAAATGCTCAATTTGCGCCATGCTATTCTCGCAATTCACGTTAATTAAATCGCAGGACGCCTATTCGCACCTTTGCATGTTGACAGTAAAACATCGCTTTGCAAATGTTTATTATACCATTTGTTGAGTGTCCTCATAGAGCTTGATATAGCGATTGGACCCGGAAGCTGCTTTGCGTGATATCACACTCAACATGCCGAGAGAGAATTAAGTCTGTAAAAAAAAAAAGGAATGGCAGTTTATTACCAGGTTTTCGTGATGTAACAACACCAAACTTGACAACATATCAAATCAAATAAGTCAAATAATAGTCACTTTTCCAAAGCAGAAGTTGTTGGAGGAAAGATCAAGGTCCCACATTGCAATTTAAAAGCATAAATAAAAAAAAAAAAAAAAAAAGAATAAATAAAACTAAAATAAAATAAAAAACAATAAATAAATAGAACTAAAGTAAAATTAAAACAAAAATTAAAACAATAAATAAATAAAATATAAAACAAACAAACAAATAAAACTAAAATAAAATAAAAAATAGAACAATAAATAAATAAAACTAAAATAAATAAAAAATGAACAATAAATAAACAAATAAAACTAAACTTATATAAATAAATAAATAAATAAATAAATAAATAAATAAATAAATAAATAAAACTAAAATAAAATAAAAAACAATAAATAAATAAATAAATAGAACTAAAATAAAATGAAAACAAAAAATAAAACAATGAATAAATAAAATATAAAATAAATAAACAAATAAAACTAAAATAAAATAAAAAATAGAACAATAAATAAATAAAACTAAAATAAATAAAAATGAACAATAAATAAACAAATAAAACTAAACTTATATAAATAAATAAATAAACAAATAAATAAATAAATAAATAAATAAATAAATAAATAAATAAATAAATAAAATAAAAAAATAAAACCATCTGAGAACTATGAGGAAAGATCTCACAAAACCTTTCCAAAATATTTTTATTAAAGCATTAAAATCTCTTTAACATTTGCTTACATCGTGTTAAATGCAACTTAGGATCACAAAATAAGGTAACAAAATTTTTACTAATCTTAATAACAAATTATGATTTGCCACGAATCTTCAAACCACTACCCATTTGTCAGAACAAAGTTCTTAATAAATTAAAATGTAATGCAGTAATTTTCCATAAGCTTAGTCCTTTATTTATCAGGGGGCCACCACAGCGGAATGAACCGCCAACTTATCCAGCATATGTTTTACTCCCTTCCAGCTGCAACCCAGTACTGGAAAACACCCATACACTCACACGTCCACTCATTCACACACATACACTACGGCCAGTTTAGTTTATTTAATTCACCTATAGTGCATGTCTTTGGACTGTGGGAGAAACCGGAGCACCCAGAGAAACCCACGCTAACACTAGGTGAACATGCAAACTCCACACAGAAATGCCATTGAGCCACAGTATCACCAATATAATGCATATTTATGATAAATATATGTTACAAAAAATACAAACATTTATCAATATATTTCCAGTGATTATTTGAAACACTTTTAATTAGCTGTCTGCATTTAAAAATCACTTTTTTTTGTTCATTTAATTTAATGTGATGCCAAAATGTGACGTTTCGTCTTTGACAGCCATATTTGATTCAAAACTAAACTTGCTGAAATACAGCCCTGAAATTTACATATAAAAAGTATGAAGACATGTATCCCTCAGCAAAGTCATAAAGCAGAAGAAAGTAAATGGAAGTACACAGACAGGCGTTTCTCCTCTGCAATGCCTTCAGGAGTGTCGTGTTTGCTGAATTCCTGTTGTCTTATCTTCTTTACAACCAACACCACTGTGCTATAATGTCTCTCTAAGCCAGACAGACACAGCTGAAGTATAAACTCATATGATGTGTTTGGAGCAAAAACAATCCCAGATATGATTATTCCCATGCAAAGAACTCAAAAGCCTTAGACACAAAGCCAGCTACTGTAAACAAACAAAATAAATTATGTGAAGATAAATTGGAAAAACTTCATATAATTATTAGTTTCACAACAAACAAAACACTTTTGTTAACATAATATAATTATTATTCAAATTAGTGAATTAGTGAGCTGAAACAGTTCTTGAGTTTGTTGGGGACAACTCAATTGTTTTAATACAATTAAATTTGAAAAACTAGCTAAAAAGTAAAATAGTAAAAAAAATAAGCTAACTTAATTTCTTTATGTTGTCCCATTAAAAATCAATTTTGTGGATCTCTATATTGTTTTGTGTTTGTCGAAATAATAAACTAATCATTTGTCTGTAAAATAGCATCATCTATCTATCTATCTATCTATCTATCTA
Organism: Danio rerio; assembly: GCF_052040795.2. Taxonomy (NCBI): domain Eukaryota; kingdom Metazoa; phylum Chordata; class Actinopteri; order Cypriniformes; family Danionidae; genus Danio; species Danio rerio. The sequence goes on along the minus strand of NC_141033.1, from coordinate 46,703,849 downwards.
TCTATCTATCTATCTATCTATCTATCTATCTATCTATCTATCTATCTATCTATCTATCTATCTATCTATCTATCTATCTATCTATCTATCTATCTATCTATCTATCTATCTATCTGAGCAATATTAATATCAGCGCTGTCTGTTTAGTCCTGACCACTTCTGAGCTGCAGAATGTTTAGCTCTACACTGTTGCCTGTTTAGCCCCGCCCATTTGCCACACTGCACTGGATAAATCACAAGAGAAGCAAAGGCATTTCCAAACAAAAACCAAGCAATAAAGATGACAGAAATCAATAAGATGCTTTACGGCGAATCATTTTTGCATTCCCTTCCTACTGATCTCAAATCTGAAACTAAAAGACGATGCTGTATGAGCTATATAGTAATGTCACACTGAACTATCTTGACTATCTTTTTATTACTGTATGTGTTCACTATTGCTTTTCCTGCTATTACAGAACATTCAGTATAAACCTGTTTGGGGGTTTTTATGCAACCTGCTCTGCTCTGAATGTGTCATGGGTCTTGCTGGTCATCGTTCTCTGCATATTGATCAGGCTAGTGTGAAGGACGCCTCTCTTTGAAGCTATTTTCTCCTGTGGCTTCATCAGTCAAACACTCATTAGCTGCTCCTGTGGAGACGGCCACACCATCAGCATGTGCTCAAAAATCAAGTCAGGCCCATTTTTATAGCACTTCTCACAATTTGAAAATGACCTTTATTTATTTTCAATTTCAAAAGTATCTTTAGAGAAAATCATAATTTAATTATTGCACATTGTAAAATTCTCTGACATTTTATTTGTTTTTAGTAGGGGCTACACAGTTGTAAGAGCAGATAATAATAACATGACTTCTAGTTGATCATTTGAAAAAGTGGCAGAAGGTAGATTTGTCTGATGAAGCATCTGTTGAACTGCATCCCAATCACCACAACAAATGCAGAAGACCTACTGGAACCAGAATGGACTCTAGATTCTCACAGAAACCAGTAAAGTTTGATGAAAAAAAAAACATGGTTTGGGGTTACATTCAGTATGGGGGCGTGCAAGAGATCTGCAGTATGGATGGCAACATCAACAGCCTAAGGTATCAAGACATTTGTGCTGCCCATTACATTACAAACCACAGAAGAGGGCAAATTCTTCAGCGGGATAGCGCTGCTTCTCATACCTCAGTCTCCATATCAAAGTTCTTGAAAGCAAAAAAGGTCAAGGTGCTCCAGGATTGGCCAGCCCAGTCACCAGACATGAACATTATTGAGCATGTCTGGGGCAAGATGAAGAAGAAGACATTGAAGATGAATCCAAAGAATCTTAATGAACTCTGGGAGTCCTGCATGAATGCTTTCTTTGCCATTCCAGATGACTTTATCAATAAGTGATTTGAGTCATTGCAGAGATGTATGCATGCAGTCCTCCAAGCTCATGGGAGTCAGACACAATATTCATTATTTTTCCACTGCACCATGACTTTATATTCTATACTGGACATTATTTCTGTTAAGTGACAAGAGTTTTGTCTAAGCAGAGTCAGACCTTACTGTCCTAATTAAATACTTAAAAATTAAGGCATGATTGTATTTTATTTTGGTAAAATGAGTGTAATCTAGAGGCCTTTGCCTTTTATATAAGCCACTTCTAATACCAAATAATCAACTAGAAGTCAAGTTAATATTGGCTGTTCCTAAAACTTGGATAGGCGACAACATGTCAGGTAGTGTACATTAATAAAATGCTGGCTTAAACTAAAACATTTAAACTTGAACTAGTTTTGCTTGAAATACATTAAAAGAAAATGCTAATGAAAATTGGCAAGGAAATATATAGATATGCATGTATGTATTTGTTCAACTTGATGTACTAAAATAAAAGTAAAAACCAACAAAAACAACTAAAAGACTCAAATGCTAAATCAAAACCTTTCACATATATAAAATACAAATTAATATCAAACAACAACAAAAATTCAAATAAATCCCCAGTTAAACAAATGTGTTTTTACTGGTTAATAAAATAAAATAAATAAATAAAATAAAATAAAAAAATTTAATTAAAAATAAATAAAATTAATTAATTAATAAATAAAATAATATAAACATAAATAAATAAAATTAAAAAAACTAAATACAAAACAAATTCAATAAAAATAATTTATAAATAAAATGAAATAAAATAAATAAACATAAAAAATTACATTACATTACATTACATATAAATAAAATACAAAAAATAAATAAATAAATAAATAAAAATAATTTATAAAATTAAATTAAAATAAAAAACAAAAAAATAAAATAAAACAAAACAAAATAAACAAATAATAATGATAAAAATAATTTAAATCTACTGAACTCTTAATGAAAATCTTCATTTTAACATGCTTAAAAATACATATGGTGAGTTTAAAATGTTAAGTAGAAACTAAACTTACATTGATTATTATGAATATGTGTGAATTACAATATAAATTATTTTCATGAATTAACCAGAATCAAAACAAGACACACTTCAGACTATCCAATCCAAGCCTAAATTAATACACAAACACCGAAAACATACACCAGGCGATCAAAAAGTGTCCCCACAGGGTTAAATTTTACTAGTATTGCTATAAGTGTGGGGACATTTGATCTTCACAACTTAAGGAATACAAGTTACACACACACACCACTCCATCTCCATCCAGCATTGTAATCTCCTTGAGTCTCTGATCAATCTGCAGATATTCATAGAATTGGTTTTCTTATGAAGCTTTTAACACAGTGTCCATCAGCGTCTCAACACCCCTGCGGTTGGTTTGAAATGAAAATGAGCTGCTTCTCAAGATTCTTTCCAAGAGTGAAGAAACAAAGGATGGAGAAAAACAAATATTGTTCATCAGCAGGGCGTCACGATGGGTTGAAGATACCGGAGCAGATTCAATCGTCAGATCAGACAACCTTGTAAAACAAGTGAACTGGCGGAAAGAAGGGCTGAGCAATAGAAAGAGACACGGAAAAGCTGCATGACCTCGAAACAAATGAGAGTTGTCCCTGAATCCACCTTCTTACAGACTGAAAAACAAGACTTTACCATCTACAAGGCAATAGGCGTACACTCGTTAGTGAGCTCATTGATTTTATTGAGCACACTGAATCTGAGCACAAATACTGGCATTTATTTATTTATTTATTTATTTATTTATTTATTTATTTATTTATTTATTTATTTGTTTATCTAAAATGTTCATTTAAAAAAAAATATTTATCTATTTTTTTATTTTTGTTTCTGTTTGATGAGTACTTATTTATTAATTTAATTAAAATGTATTTATTTATTTATTTATTTATTTATTTATTTATTTATTTATTTATTTATTTATTTATGTCTGTTTGAGGTTTATTTAAAATATTTAATAAAAAAATATTTATTTATTTATTTATTTATTTATTTATTTATCTATTTATTTATTTATTTACGTTTTTCTGCTTGATTACTTGATTGAATTAAAATATATTTATTTACTTATTTAAATATTCATTGATTTATGTATGTTTGTCTGTATTTATTTAAAAGTATTTTTTATTTATCTATCTATTTGTTTGTTTATTTATTTATTTGTTTTTGGCTGTTTGATGTTTATTTAAAAATATTTATTTAAAAATATGTATTTTTTTATTTATTTATTTTTGTTTGATGATTTGTCATTTATTAATTGAAGAAAAAAAATATATATATAAATATTTATGGTTCAACAAACTGACAGAATTAATTAGTTTAATCAGCTGTGTTTAATTAGGGAAGAAACTAAACTGTGCAGAACTGCGGAGTATTAATGATACTTTTGTAACACCAATCAATACATAATAATGACATTTATTATTCATTCAACTTGATGGATTTGGACTAGCTATTCTGTATACTATTTTTTTGCTTTGTTTATTTATTTATTTATTATTTTTTGTAAGTTGCCACGTCTTAATAGACCCTTGGAAACAAAAAATTGCACCTTAATGGGTTATAACGGGGGTTATATATATATATATATATATATATATATATATATTGAATAAGGGGTAAATTATATCATTATTGTGAAGGAAAAAAAAAAAACATTATTAGCCCTCTTTAGCAATATTGCTTGATTATCTACAGAAAAAACTACTGTTATTCAATGACTTGTCTAATTGCCCTAATTTGCCTAGTTAAAGTAATTAACCTAGTTAGGCTTTTAAATTGCACTTTATGTTGTAAATTATCTAGCAAAATATTATTTACTGTCATCATGGCAAAGATAATAAATCAGTTATTAGAAATGAGTTTTTAAAACTAAAATGTTTAGAAATGTGGTGAAGGTGACGCAGTGGCGCAGTAGGTAGTGCTGTCACCTCACAGCAAGAAGGTCGCTAGTTCTAGCCTCGGCTGGGTCAGTTGACGTTTTTGTGTGGAGTTTGCATATTTTCCCTGCGTTCGCGTGGGTTTACCTCCGGGTGCTCCGGTTTCCACCACAGTCCAAAGACATGCGGTACAGGTGAATTGGGTATGCTAAAATTTTCCATAGTGTACGAGTGTGAATGAGTGTGTGTGGATGTTTCCCAGAGATGGGTTGCTGCTGGAAGGGCATCTTCTGTGTACAAACGTGCTGGATAAGTTGGTGGTCAAATCTGCTGTGGCGACCCCAGATTAATAAAGGGACTAAACCGACAAGAAAATAAATGATGAAATGTGGAGAAAAAAATATTTTCTCCGTTAAACAGATTTTGAGGAAAAAAACTGGGGGGCTAATAATTCAGGAGGGCTAATAATTCTGACTTCAACAGTATACATATATATACACAGAAAAATATTTCAAGATTTGAAATGCCTCAGGATGTTGTTATATATATCAAAGATGAAATTTTTTATAAATTGATCATCGGGATGTGCTTCTGGCACAGTTCATTGACTGGAAGTCTTTGGCAGAGAATAAATATCTTCACATTTTCATGCACAAATCAGACTTATCGCTCTCGCAATATCAATAAAACTTTCCTTTCAACACTCTTTGACATTAACGGCCTCTGTATTTCCTCTAGTAGTACAAACCACTTTCTAGTAAAACGAGTCCCTCAAGCCTTTCTAAATGAACAAAGAGCCAAATGCCGAGATTTCCAGGCTGTACACGTGTCTATTAAGTGTTAGAGAAGCTCTGGAAAGTGTCTTACTCACTGGCAGACTGTGTAACATTTCATTTGTCTGCTCTCTTCAGGCCAGAGGATTTCCTCTCACCTTTTCTGTGTCAGAGCACAAGAACAAGACCCTCTGGATCAATACCTGCGCTCAATGCTGAGAGAGCTGATCACATTACATAATGCCTCGCCTCAGAGAAACCAACAACTGTTTTTGAGCTAGTGTTTAGGTGGTGGATAACAAGCATAATTCTTCAATTAGTGGAAGTGTTGCTATTATTTTAATTCATCGCCTTGGAATTATAAGGTTCTGTCTGTGTTCTAAATGATTTTGAGATACTGAGCTTCAAAGTTTTGCATTCTATACAGCAAACAATATGTGTGGAACAGTTCTCGTTTTTACATTAACATGACAGAGACCTTAAATGTACTCTAAATGCAAATTATCAAAATTCAGTTGGGGTAAAACAAACAGGGCAAAAGCAGATAGAAAAAGTCATTTTCCGCTTGGAATTTTAAGGTTCTATCTGGCAGATCATTAATTGAAGCAAAACTTTTCAACAAATACAATATACAGTTGAAGTCAGAATTATTAGCCCCCCTGAATTATTAGCGCCCCTGTTTATTTTTTCCCCAATTTCTGTTTAATGGAGGGAAGATTGTTTCAGCACATTTCTAAGCATATTAGTTTTAAAAACCTATTTCTAATAACGGATTTATTTTATCTTTGCCATGATGACAGTAAATAATATTTTACTTAATATTTTTCAAGACACTTCTATACAGCTTAAAGTGACATTTAAAGGCTTAACTAGGTTAATTAGGTGAACTAGGCAGGTTAGGGTAATTAGGCAAGTTAGTCTATAATGATGGTTTGTTCTTTACACTATCGAAACAAAAATTAGCTTAAAGGGGTTTTTTAAAAAATTCAAAACTGCTTTTATTCTAGCCAAAATAAAACAAATAAGACTTTTTTTCTAGAAGACAAAATATTATCAGACATACTGTGAAAATTTCCTTGCTCTGTCAAACATCATTTGGGAAATATTTAAAAGAGAAAAAAAAAAATCAAAGGGGAGCTAATAAGTCTGACTTCAACTGTATATTTATTAATAATAACTTAAAGACTTTAAAAGAAAACAGAGAATGAGTAAATGAGTTTAATTAACACTGAAAAATGTTTCACTGACCCTATATACACAGTTACAAATATTTTACATTATATATATCAAATTTTTTAATACAATGTAAAATTTCTAGGGCTGTCAACCGATTAAATTTTTTTACTAATTAATCACATTTTTTTTTTATTAATCGCGATTAATTGCAATTAAAAGCCTGAAACTTGTCCTTTTGGCTATTGAAACGTAAAATTTATGTAAACACAAGACAAAGAAACTATTTAAACTCAGAATATGATTGTTTATCAGAATTTTTGTTCAACTTGTAACAGATTTCTTCATGTAAACAATATACCATCAATATAAAGAATCAAGATCCTTAAACTGTTGGCTTGAAAGCCCTATTTATTACAGAAATAAAAACACAGGCATGTAAGTGCCATTTGAATTTCAAAACAATCAATGCCAATAACAAACAAAAGTGATTCCCATGTTGGATTCTAATTGGACTGCAAAAACATTTCAAGATACAGGCATTGCAAATATGGAAATTGGAAAATTAAAATAATTAATTATTTAATACAAAATTAAATTAAAATAATTAAATATTTAATTAATTATTTAATCCGTCTTTCGGATGAGACGTTAAACCGAGGTCCCGACTCTCTGTAGTCGTTAAAAATCCCAGGATGTCCTTTGAATGTCCTTCGAAAAGAGTAGGGGTTTAACCCCGGCATCCTGGCCAAATCTGCCCACTGGCCTTCATCCATCATGGCCACCTAAACATCCCCATATTCAATTGGCTGCATCACTGTCTCCTCTCCACCAATCAGCTGGTGTGTGGTGTGCGGTCTGGCGCAAAATGGCTGCCGTCGCGTCATCCAGGTGGATGCTGCAAACTGGTGGTGGATGAGGAGATCCCCCCCACTATGTAAAGCGCTGTGAGTGCCCAGAAAAGCGCTATATAAATGTAAGGAATAATTATTATTATTATTATTACAAACAATTGGGCTCCTTGTAAAGTTGTATTGCTGAGAGTTGAAAACATCAATTATAAAGTAGAAACAAATTTGCTTAATCCTTTACATTCAGCCAGTTGCTAGGACAGTCCAGTCTGTTGACATTAACGAGAGCGAAAGCAGAATCACCCAATTTCAGTGCCTAATTTTGGTGCCACTGGTGTTGCGACAAGGATGCAAGAAGCATTATGGGGTACATTAAAGTCATGCACAGGTACGCGCTGTTTCACACCAAAGACTATGGACTTCTTACACCGACTTTGGTCACACCATCTCTAAATATTTAATTCTAAGCAACTTATGGAAATGGCCACTGTCGGTGATGTTATGCATTTGTTCTTGCTGCTAGAAAACGCACGCATACACACATTCACACACACACAATGCGCGCAGTAGATCGCACCTAGTGAGCGACTCCCTTCAGATTCATCAATTCGTACAATCGCGTTTACCAAATTTGCTTAAACTAAGCATTCTAAAGTATGACAATATTTCACAAGGATTCTGACACAGCAACACGAAGCAGACGATTTACAAAAGTTGCATATGAGGGGGGTGGGGGGGATGTCAAACTTAACAAAAACATGTCAAGCTTGCGACATCATCTGGCATTTTTACCGTTACATGGACACCAATGCTCCGATTTTAATATGGTTGAGATAATACTCTGATTAAGAGTCGACAATGTAAACAGCAATTTATTTTTTTCAATTTTGTGAGGTGCTGCATTTTGATTTTGTGTTTTTTTCTGGTCTTTCCTGCTGTCAACAGAACAGTTCGGTGCAATGACAAAGAACGCTGATCCTGATGGTCCTCGTGTGTGCATTTAAAAAGCTGATTGGCTCACAGAAAGATCCTCAGCCAAGCTAAGCTAACAAAGCTAAAATCCGACTTTGTAGATAAAACCTTTTTTAATTTTTAAAATAAAAAGTCTTAAAATGTAAAAAACTTATACAAAAACATCACATAATGTAAATTAGTTGTCATTTAGTAAGAATATGTCAATAACTTAATAATTTGGACGAAAATGTCAGAACCTTATAATTCTAAGGTGACGAATATACAGTTGAAGTCAGAATTATTGGCCCTCCTGAATTATTGGCCACCCTGTATATTTGCTCCCCAATTTTTGTTTAACAGAGAAAACACATTTCTAAATATAATAGTTGTAATAACTCATTTCTAATAACTGATTCTTTCATCTTTGCCATGATGACAGTACACAATATTTGACCTAATATTTTTCACGACACAAGTATTCAGCTTAAAGTAACATGCAACCAGGTTAATTAGGTAAGTTAGGTTAATTAGTCAAGTCATTGTATAATGCTGGTTTGTTCTGTAGACAATCTGAAAAAATAAATGCTTAAGGGGGCTAATAATTAGGAGCTAAACTAAACTGCTTTTATTCTAGCCGAAATAAAACAAATAAGACTTTCTGCAGAAGAAGAAAAAATATATATTATAGGAAATACTGTGGAAAATTCCTTGCTTCAGGATAATCAGGAGGGCAAACAATTTTGACTTCAACTGTATGCATCTAACAGAGACGACTTGCCATCAGCCAATCACAGTGTGCATAGTTAGTAATCATGCAGACATCGTCCATAGCAGATCAACAAGGTCAACTTTAAAGGAGCACATTTGTTCACAGTGGTAAGTAAAGCTGCCAGTAGTCCAAAGTGCCTTTCCAACAGGCACACATTTGTACCAAAAGCATCTATACGGGTGCCGTAAAGTGTAACTTTTTAAAAGATACCCCAGTGAAAGCTCTTTTACCATTTTTGACTGAAAGTGCTTGACATGATGACAACAATACAAATTCACTGAAGCCTTGTCTACCTTTTTTGCTCATACATTTAGCCAGCAGTACTACAGTATGTTACGTTTGACAGATACTAGTTCAAGTAAAATCTGGATGCTAAATCCATTTTTGGGAGAGTCATTCACAATGTTATACACAAAAAAGGAAACATATTGAGTAGGCCAAACTCACTTAGTTATTCATCTCAATGGGTAAGACCAAATAATAGAGCTGTGATTTGTGGCAAATGGTTGTTGAGTTTCTCAAAATACAGTAGGATGAGACTATACGATAGCATTGAAACATCAATTTTGACAATCAAGGCTATAATTAAAAAAAGAAAAGGTAGTCGTTTCAATTCAACTTTATTTCTATAGGGCTTTTACAATGTAGACTGTGTCAAAGCAGCAAGAAGATCTAGTAAATTGAAACTGCTTCAGTCCAGTGTTTAGAGTTAAAGTTCAGTTTAGGCGGCATGGTGGGTCAGTGGTTAGCACTGTCACCTCACAGCAAGAATGCCCCTGGTTAGATCCCCGGCTGGTCAGTTAGCCTTTCTGTGTGGAGTTTGCATGTACTCCCCGTGTTGGCATGAGTTTCCTCAGGGTGCTCTGGTTTCCCCCACAGTCCAAAGATATGTGCTACAGTATAGGTTAACTGAATAAGCTAAATTGGCTCTAGTGTATGTGTATGAATGCGCGAGTCAATGGGTGTTTCCCAGTACTGAGTTGCAGCTGGAGGGGGAACCGCTGTGTAAAAACTTGCTGGATAAGTAGGTGTTTTTTTTTTCGTTTTGGCGACCCCTAATAAAAAAAGGGACTAAGCTGAAGCAAAATTAATATATGAACGAAGTTCAGTTTACTTCAGTTCAGTGTAATGTAAATGTCACTGCAGAAAGCCCAAACACTGAAGAGCAAATCAAGTACAGTCACAGTCAACTAAAAGTGTTATGAATCAGCCTGGAAGACAATGGGTGAGGATGTCTCCAAGAATTAGTTGGATCTTGGGGTCAAAAAGTCTCCAAAAACTACAATTTGTTGTACGTCAACACAAATAGTTTGATAGGGTTTCCAAAAAACAACTACTTTATCCTCATCCAAAAACAAACTCAAGCATTTTCAGTTTCGAAGTTAATATTTAGAGCAAAGTGTTAAAAGTTTAAACAATAAAGACATTTTCTTTCACAGCTCATATTTACCAAGGGTGACGGCATTGGTGGAGGTTGTTTAAAACGAGTGAACTCATTGTCTGTCATTGTCTGTATCTATACATTCTTTTTTTTTTTTTTTACTTTTCACAGTAACTATTAGTATTTAAACAAGTACTTAAACAAGTATTTAAACATTTAGATGATTGATATGATTTTAGCCCTTTCTTGATCACAATGGCAGCTGAAGGTCCTCACTGAGCTCCTTTGTCTTAGCCATAACTGTCCACAAACCAACTGCAGAAAGTTTCTGTTTAACTTGTTGAGTTGATTAAAACGGCTGTTCCCAATGAATCAGAGTAATTATGATGCTTTAGAACAAGCTTGGACTATTTGGAATGGTATAGAACTTTGGATTTTCCCACAGAATGTGACAGCTTGCGAAAGGTATGAATTATTTTGGACATGACACTTTTTGTTCAATTGTAAATAAATGCTGAGACATGTCTATGTAGAAGAGCTTCTCTGAACGCACAACATGTCCAACCTTGAGGCGGATGAGCAACAGCAGCAGAAGACCACACTGGTTGCCACTCCTGTCAGCTAAGAACAGGAAACAGAGGCCACACCTCGCACAGGCTCACCAAAATTGCACATAGAAGATTGGAAAAACGTTGCCTGGTCTGATGATTTCTGCTGCCACATATGGATGGTAGGGTCATAATTAAGTATCAACAGCATAAAATCATGGATCCATCCTCCCTTGAATCAACAGTTCAGGCTGGTGGTGGGGGTGTAATAGTGTGAGGGGTATTTTCTTGACACACTTTGGGCCCATTAGTACCAATTGAGCATCGTGTCAATGCCACAGCCTACTTAAGTATTGTTGCTGACCATGTCCATCCCTTTATGACCAAAGTGTGCCCATTTTCTGATGGCTACTTCCTGCAGGATAACGGCCCCATGTCATAAAGCATGAATCATCTCAGACTAGTTTTTTTAACCACAACAATGAGTTCTCTGTATTCAAATGGCCTTCACAATCACCATATCTCAATCCAATAGAGCACCTTTGGGATGTGTTGGAATGGGAGATTCGCATCAGAGATGTGCAGCCAACAAATCTGCAGCAACTTCATGATGTTATCATGTTAATATGGACCAAAGTCTCTGAGGAATATTTCCAGTACCTTGTTGAATCTATGCCACATTGGATTAAGGCAGTTCTGGAGGCAAAAGTGGGTCTAACCCAGTACTAGTAAGGTGTACCTAATAAAGTGGCCGGCAAATGTATTTACTGATATTGTAAATATTTATCAGTATGGGAATAGCACACAGAGCATAAAAACAAGCTTACATTCAGAAAGCATGCAGTTTCATAGGAAGTCTGACTTTGATTTGTAGAATGAATGTGTGTATGGTTTTGATAGCCCAGAGTCAAAAGTTCCCCGGCTCAGAATAGAGGTGTAATAATATTGGTTGGACTTTGTGGATGACACTGTGGTGTCTTCCTGATCTCTCCAATAACTCAGCTGTTATTGAGAGCAGGGCTTGAACGTGGCCCTGCACCGCCACAGCAGATAAAGCACAGCACAAACACACACACACTTTCATTACAGGTCAGCCATTTCTAAACTCCAGAGATATAAGCTAAACACAAATCATAGCATGTTCCAGCCATTAATCCAGTCTGACGCAGGTATCAGTCAGAAAAAGACAGCAAAAGGGTGAAATGTGACCATAAAGGAAGAATGCATTTATAGGTTGTAAACACACATTTCTGTGGATGGAAATAAGGAGAGGGATGTTCTAATGTTACTAAACTGAACGTGAAAAATTTGACTGAAAAGGCATTTTTAATGTCAGTCAAATCACTGTATTGTTGTTATTTTTATTTTATATATTTATTAATTAATCCATTCATTTTCCTTCGGCTTAGTCTCTACTTTAGAAGTCGCCACAGAGGAATTAACCACCAACAACAGCTAACAACTGAAACAACTAAAACTACTATAGAAATAATAACAAAATGATAGATAGAACAAGAGTTAGAAAAACAAGGTTGGTATGGTGGAGCGATACAATCTCAAATGGATTAATCGATAATGGCAAACATGACTTTACAAAGTACTGCACAACAAAAGATAATTCCTAGATAGAACACTATAGTGACTGATAGAGTGATATAAAGAAAGATAAACGATGGATGGATGGATGGATGGATGGATGGATGGATGGATGGATGGATGGATGGACGGACGGATAGATGAATGAATAGATAAATGGATGGACAGATCTATAAACAAATGAATGGACGGACAGACAGACGGACTATTGTGTTAATGGATGGATGGTTGTACAGTATTAATGGATGGATGGATGCATGAATGGATGTATGAACAGAAAAATGTATTGACGAATGGAGGGATGTTTGGATAAATGTATTATGCAATGGATGGATGGTAGATGAATGAATGTATTGACAGATGGATGATAGATGGATGAATGTATTAACGGATGGATGGATGATGGTGGATAGATGGGTGGATGGATAAATCAATTGCTGGATAAATGTATGGATGTACGAATGGATGTATATATCGATGGATTAACAGATGGATGGATGGATGGATGGATGGATGGATGGATGGATGGATGGATGGATGGATTAACAGATGGATGGATAAATGGATGGATGAATGGATGATGGATGCATTTATTGATGGATGGATGGATGGATAGATGGACAGATGGATGGATGAATGCATTAATATATGGATGGATAGATGGATGGATGGATTAAAGTAAGGATGATGGATGTATTAATGGAAGGATGGATGGATAGATGGATGAATGTATTGACAAATGGATGGATGGATGGATGGATGGATGTATTAGCTCATGGATGGATGGATGGATGGATGGGTGAATAAATTAACTGATGGATAAATGTATGGTGTATAGATGTATGGGTGTATAGATGGATGCATGGATGGATGGATGGATGGATGGATGGATGCATTTATTGATGGATGGATGGATGGATGGATAGATGGACAGATGGATGGATGAATGCATTAATATATGGATGGATAGATGGATGGATGGATTAAAGTAAGGATGATGGATGTATTAATGGAAGGATGGATGGATAGACAGATGAATGTATTGACGAATGGATGGATGGATGGATGGATGGATGGATGGATGGATGGATGGATGTATTAACTCATGGATGGATGGATGGATGGATAAATTAACTGATGGATAAATGTATGGTGTATAGATGTATGGGTGTATAGATGGATGCATGGATGGATGGATGGATGGATGGATGGATGGATGGATGGATGTTTTAACAGATGGATCGATTAATGTATTAATGAATGATGCATAGATGTATTAATGGATGGATGGATAAATATATTGATGGATGGATGGATGTATTAACTTATGGATGGATAGATGAATGTATGGACGGATGGATGGATGGATGGATGGATGGATGGGTGGATGTATTAAAAGATGGATTGATGGATGGATGAACGTAGGTATGTTTGGATGGATGGATGGATAGATGGATGGACGGACGAATGGATGGAAGGATAGAGGAATGTATGTAGGTATGTATGTATGGATGAATGGATGGATCAACAAATAGAATAACAGATATAATGATAGAGCAGATATGATGAAAAAATGATAAGAAGGATGAATATAAAGACAAATAGACAGAATTTTAGATAAATTAACAGATGATGAATGGATGGACAGACAGATGGACAAATAGACCTATAGAAAGAAACATAAATCGTCAGATAGAATGATAAAATGATAGATTAAATAGTAAATGAGAAATAATAGAATGATTGATGTTTGGGGTGGAAGAATAAATAGAAATATAGAATAAAACAAATAGAACTAAAGATGATAGATAGATAAATAAATACTGTTGACAGACAGACAGATAATAGCTTTTTTCCTACTTCGCTGATCATGACTGAACTAGTAGAAACAGATACACACACTTTCATGCCAGCCGTAATTCACCATGACCTAAAGCAGCTCTAGAGAAACAGTTCTTTGGCCGCAGCACACATTTTTACCCTGCCGTCACGCCTGAGCATATGTGTCAATGTAATGTCTGAAACAATACACGTGTTCTCAGGGTGTTTAGTAGATTAGAGAACAACGAGCCAAACAAACTCACACACTGAAGGTCATGCCCTCATAAGCACAAGACTCACACCTGCAGAGAGCCATGAGCACAAACACTCAAGACAAGAGCAGATGATATAAAAATACATACAACACAGAATACAATGGTTCTTCAGGTGGAGAAACTCAAGCTCTGATCCTAAAGTTACAGAGATTCCTATATTAGGCTTTTAATGCACCATAAGCATGTAATGTTATTTGAAGCAGTGTTTTTCAACCTCGTTCCTGGAGGACCACCAACACTGCATGTTTTGGAGGTCTCCTTTGTCTGTCACACCCATTACAGGTCTTTCAGTCTCTATTGCTAAGCTCATGATCAGAATCAGGTGTGTCTGAATAAGGAGACATGGGCTGCGTCCGAAATCGCATACTTCCAGACTATATAGTATGCTAAAAATAGTATGCGAGCCGAGTAGTATGTCCAGATTCATAGAATTCAAAAAACAAGAATTTTATGCAAGAAGCAAGAAGTACCTGGATGACCCACTACTTCCGGCAAGATTACTACACTATCCCATGATGCACAGCAAGATAATTCATGAATGGGAGTGAAGCGACGCGATTGACATGGGTAGGTCATGGGATTATGAAAAAGGGGTCCATGTACAGAACGTACAGAGTTCCATACTAGTCACATTCATACTGTATAGGATGTACTTTTCTAACGGTTGAGTAGAAAACTCAAATTCAAATGCAGTAAAAATGTGCAGAGGAATGTGATTGAGTAACTGATTTAAACACTCTTTTCCACTATGAAGTTGAACTGCCCCAAACACCCTTTTAAATTTTGAATGGACCTACTTTGCATGTACATTATTAGGACCTATTCACAGCTTTCATTTCAATTATAGTAAGCCTATATAAAAATAGCGCCGGACCGTTTCTTAGTGATTCGCTGGTAATGTCTTTAAAGAAACAATTAGGCCAATTTATTCATTTGCTATTTATGTACAGTAATTGAGTTATAAAATGAGAGTAAAATATAATATAATATATATATATATATATATATATATATATATATATATATATATATATATATATATAAAATCAACAACAAAAATGTAACTGTAAATGAAAATGTAAATAAAATCCTTAGTTGTTGTCCTATCACTAAAATAACACTACATCTCTCTATATTTAGGCTAAAACACTGCTTTATTTATTTATTTATTTATTTATTTATTTATTTATTTATTTATTTATTTATGCCTATGTAACCCCGCTGGTCCCGCACAGCACTTAGTAGCCGGCCTCTGTTACACCCACCCCCTTAAACCTCACTCCCATCCGGGTCACGGCACCAATGTAACCCCGCCGGTCCTACACCACCCAATCCACACTGGTATCGAACCGGCGACCTTCTGCATGGGAGTCGGTTGCTCTAACAAGAAGGCTAAAGAACATGACCTCTAGCGTCTGTCACTAGAGCACTTTTAGAGGTCAAAGGAGTGAGGTTTACCTGCACAGCACTCACTAGCTGGCCTCTGTTACACCTACTTATTTGTATGTTTCATGTATGTACTTTCATTTTAGTTGTGTTATATTTCTTTAATTCAACTTTCCAAAAAGAATCCTCATTGCACATAACACGTTAACAATGATAATAAAACTTGGACAGCTTAATAAAGGAATTATAATGCTGTGTTTCATCTTCATTTACAAATAGCAGAGTATTTACAGCTACTGTATAGGCTATTTCTGTCTGTTCGCATCCCGTCCTTTTGTGAGCCCTGGCGGCATAGTCGCAAACTGCGGTCATACCTAAAAACACGTTCTTACTTCTTTAGAGCGGCGGCGGTACAAGGTCATTTTAAAGTGTCACCCACTGTAGATGTAAAAAAGCATGTCAAATGATGTAGGTTACGTAAAATATCAAATCTAGCAGAAAATATATTATAGCAGGGAATAAGTACATTTATAATGTAAAACTTGTACAAATAATAGTTTGATCGGAAAAGAAATCTAAAAAAAGAAACATTAATCAAATGTTAAAATTGACTACTGAACTAATTAAAAGATTACCTACTAGAAGTGACTGACAGATAGCATATGCAAAACGTCAAACACTTGACAGCTTTGTTTAGATTTTAGCAACTATAACTTTGACTTTTTATTCAGTTTGTGGTCTCGTTTTATCTGAAACACTGTAAGCTACGACATCGTCTTGCTTTTTACTACAAAGATGCCATTTTCTTGTGTAAGAAACATAGTAAACAATGTAAACAACAGGCAGAGTGACATAAACAAACAAATAACCATCAATAATTCAACACTATTGTGTTGTTGGACTAAATGTGTTCAATTGGATGTTCTTACCTTTCAAAATAAACCGGGATGTACAGCAATGAATGCATGTGTGTCTTATTATTACGATGATATTTACTCCACAGGCGTTACTCTATGAGGCGTTTTCTGTACAACTTCCACTAATTTAGCAAATACGTTCTTTATAAGCTTCGCATTGAAAAACATTTAGCTGCAATGGCTGCTTGAGGGTTGTAGTTTTAGACTGATGTATTCATCTTATTCTTTGCAAGCGGGCGCAGCCATTTGAATCTTTTTGGCTCAAGACTTCCGGTCTCATTCAGTTCCATTCATTTTTAGACGTTAAAAACTGCTCGTTACACTGCTTGATGTTGCAAACTGATATTTTCTTATTATATTATTCTACTTGGTCTGTATAGTAATGCAAACATTTGTTTGTAGAGCAAGTAGTTTGACCATTTCTGCCGTTATTATTCCTAGTCATTTCTCCCATAGGCGACTGAATGGAAGTTCTAAAACAATCGCAAAAACAGGCGCACTTACGCATTTTAGAATAAGGTCAATAGTTTGTCAAGATTACTCGTGTTCTTTTTAATGTGATCTATTTGTAAACACTGGAATGTAAAAAAAACAGTGCCTCCACGTTCTATCGCTGACTAATTAACTTATTTCCAATTTCATATTCAAATACATACAATATTTAAAGCTTAAATATGAAAATACTGATTTAATGGCTGTAAAACTGTAAAATTGTGCAAACTTTTGTGCAAAAATATTTGTAAAATATTGTAAATATGCACTGTAAACCCAAAAAGTGAAGGTAACTCAAACCATTTGAGGAAACCAATTGCAACAAACCATTTAAGTTCAAAAACTAATCCTAATGAGTACTGTGATCTATTTGAGTAAACGAAGCAATTTGAGCACAGTAACACCTGATAAATGAAGAGAACTCAAACCAACTGAGTACTTTAAAACCCAGTAAGTTAAGGAGACTCAAACCGTTTGAGGAAAGCGATTGCTACAAACCGTTTGAGTTGAAAAACTAATCTATATAAGTACTGTGATCTTACTCCATTTAAGTTGAAGTGATGAGATATTTAATTAACTCATTACCTTCAACACCGAGTTCAAAATTCTTTTCATGTGAATAGAATTAACCTTCAGAAAATTTTGAGTTAACTACACTCATTTAATTTGCTAAAACTAACTGTTGGGTTTTACAGTGTACATTTATTGATTTTTTTTATTGTTTTCTTTAAAAATAAAGTCTATGCTTTAGAAAACAGCAAACTACTGACCTTTTGAAGAGTTTTCTGTTGATAAAAATGATCTATACGTTGGTAGATGGGCGTGGATGGACACTGTGACAGATGGAACAGAGGATAGTTAGATAAAACTGATAAAACCAAAGAGCTTTCTGTCTCTGTATAACCTGACATCACCACATATGCGCTGATGGACGCATGACTCGATATGTCAAAACACAATAACTTAAGTGCATGAAGTGATTCAGATGCTCTCTTCTTAATGACTGGAGAAGTTTTTGATGCCAAAGGTGAACCGCCGACATGCAAATCTAACACAAATTTGTGGAAGTGCCCAGAGAGTAAACTGCTAAATTTACTTTTCTGAAATAGTGATACATGCGTCTCTAAGTAAATTAAAACACCACAGGTCTGCAGGTACAACATCAGCATGTTCAGCTGAAGGTAAGACTGACCTCGGGTCAGATAGTGGCTCAGTTCCAAAACCTAGTGAGCGTCCTTGCTTTCTACTGCCTACATAAATATTTGTCTTTTAAGGCAGCTACCTAACCTCAAATGTGACCTTGCAAGTAATCGATTTGAGAAGCTCTATATAAAGAGTAAATGTACAAACAGCATCCTCTAACAATGCACACATGATACCTGGCAGTTGATTTTAAATTTGCTTTATCTTGTTGAAAAATGTTGTAAAAATACACCGCATTCATTTACATTGCAAATATTGAGCAGACATAAGGACAAATGTGAACGTCCATGTCAATATAAATGCACTATATCAATATAGCAGAAATTCATTCATCACTTAATTTTCTTTTCGGCTTAATCCCTTTATTAATCAGGGGTCGCCACAGCGGAATGAACCGCCAACTTATCCAGCACATGTTTAATGCCTTTCCAGCTGCAACCCATCTCTGGGAAACATCCATACCAACTC
Organism: Danio rerio; assembly: GCF_052040795.2. Taxonomy (NCBI): domain Eukaryota; kingdom Metazoa; phylum Chordata; class Actinopteri; order Cypriniformes; family Danionidae; genus Danio; species Danio rerio. The sequence goes on along the minus strand of NC_141033.1, from coordinate 46,684,924 downwards.
ATTCACACTCCACTTAAAAAAGGTTGAAACATATTACTTCTGAAAGACAGTGCAAAAGTGTGTAAAACACAATATAATCATATGAATTATACCCCTAGAATAAAAAGACAAAATGGTTTTGACCATATATGGAATGGTGGTGAATATTAATGAGCTCTGCTCTGATGCTCCACAACTGATGTCAGTGCCTGATGCTTACGCTCACGCACATGCACACAAACTCATGTACACTGAAATACACACATGCAAAATAATCATAATTCAGTTGTCCAAAAAATATTAAAAAAAAAAAAATTTGATTATTGATTATTAAATTGTAAATTAAATTAATTTTCTTTCGGCTTAGTTTCTTTATTAATCTGGGGTCGCCACAGCAGAATGAACCGCCAACTTTTACAGCATATGTTTTACACAGTGGATTCCCTTCCAGCTGCAACCCAGTACTGGGAAACACCCATACACTCTCACATTCACACCTAAACACTAAGGCCAGTTAAGTTTATTCACCTATAGCGCATGTCTTTAGACTTGTGGGGGAAACTGGAGCACCTGGAGGAAACCCATGGCAACACGAGGAGAACATGCAAACCCCACACAGAAATGTCAACTGACGCAGCCAGGACTCGAACCAGTGACCTTCTTGCTTTGAGGCGACAGAGTAATGTGGATGAAATATAGCGGGCAAATGATAATTATACTTGACAAGGACATATTTAGAATTGTATTTTGTGGATTTAACGTATAGGCAAATAAAATAAAATCCCAGTAAAAAACAAGCCAATCGGAACACAGCATTAACTCTGATGCCGCACACTAAATCATTAATGTGCTCATCCCAGGCTGTGTTTGATTGTCCGCAATGTTTCCGATTGAAATTGCAACAATGACCATTCATCCTTTATTTTTAAGTTTATCTAAGCTTGTATTATATGCATGTGGGACTCTTATTTTGAATAATATTGCTGAATTATCAAGTTTTATAACTTGTACAGGTTCTCTTTCACTCCAGAAAAATCACAGTAGGAGCTGAGTGATATAACATAATGCATAAACATGCATTAAACACTTACTCAGCAGTCTACATGTGTTTATTGCCTCATTACAAACATGCATGTCAAATTACACAATATACACCTTAAAATAACATCAGAGAGTTGGCAGACCAAATGTCTCTATGGTGGAAGTCAAACTTTGTAATGTCACTCATTTTCGAGATAAGAATCCCACCTACGTATAATACAAGCATAATTAAACTTAAAAATAAAGGATAAATTATTGTTGTTGTAATCTCATTAGGAAAAATTGTGACCAATCAAATACAGCCTGGAGCGTGCATATTAATGATTCCATTTGGATAGTCAATGTTGTGTTCTGATTGGTCTGATTTCACTGGGATTTTACTCGCGCAATTTACACAAGAATGAGAAAACAATGGTGTTTGAGTCTTATGTTATTCATAACGCTCGCTCAGCTGTCAGGGGGATGGTATGGTTTGGTAGTGTTTGACAAGGTGCACGTGACGTGTCGGAAGAGCGATGAGGGATGCGGTGGGTGAGGGGTGAGAAGAGTGCGCGATGTATTAGAGGACCGGGAGGGTGAGGCGCGACTCCCGAAACTTCCGGGAGACATGGGATGTCTGTTGAATGACCTCCCGGCTCCCGCCCTACTCATAATTCTCTCTTCATATAGCCATATGCCTATGACATATCCATAAAACACTGGTATATAACCGGACTCATATCGTATCGCTTTCTAACTACAATCGATCCACTCCAGAGTTAGTTTCAATCGAGCCGACACCACCTTATTCAAGCGATCTTGGAATGAGTGTTTTGGCGCGGATCCAGGCACGATTGGTGGTTTAACATATGCCAAATGACCCGCGCTAACTGGGCAAACAAGACAGGTCCGAAACAAAAGTCTAGGTGTGAAAGCACCCTACGTATATCCAGATTTTCATTCTTTGGCACCTTTGAAAAGGTCCTATTATGCCCTCTAGTCTCCAGACTTATTAGACGTGTCCCTGGAGTGTGTATGTGAAGTTTTAGCTCAAAATACCACGAAAATATAATGTTTTATAACTCTCTGAAACTGACTCTTGTAGGCTTTGATCCTGATTGTGTCATTTTGGTGACTTTTGCTTTAAATTCAAATGAGAATTTTCAAAAGAGGGCGGAGCTACAAATTCCTACGAGTCAGCATAGCAGCAGATTTTAATACAGATTCCAATACTAATGTCCGATGCTAATAAGGGAGAGATCATCACTAATGGGCGGGGCTTTCTCACTCTGATGACACATGCAACAGGAGAATGTCAATCAAAATGTTTCTGCAAATTGTTTTTATCAAGTGTGATTATAAAAAGTAAAAATAATGAATTTTTATTATTAGAAGCTGGTTACATTCACAGACTGTTGCCACACAACTGTGTTTACACTCATTACAAAAGTGATTTTTGCATAATAGGTCCCCTTTAAGGTTTATTTATTCATTATATTTATGATGACTTGAAATACTGTCATATACAGTTTCTTGTAATATTTGGATGATTTACCTTGCAAACATCAACTTTTTTTTCTGCCAGGATGCGTCTTGTTACAGTCTGTCCATCTGCATATGACAAGCAGAAAGAGATGATGGAAATGAAATTTTCCTGGGATGTCTGATACTCATGGTGCTTGTGAGCCTCTGACTTTGGGTCACGATCGCCTAGAGAATAGGAAGAGAGGCAGAGTATTGTGTTAGTAATTAGTCATTAGAATAAAGCAGATAATGCAGAGTTTGATGAGTGAGTTCAGGGACAGGCTGACCTGATGGTGACAAGCGGAAATGAACTCTTATATAATGTCAATTTCTCCAAATTCAATGAGAATAGACAGCACAGCAAAAGTGTTAAGTATAGAATCTCCATTCTGAGATAATAATGTGTCATGAATATGCATGAGTTGACTTATCTGCCTTTCCAAACACAGGTGACAAGAATGTTCATGATGCATTTTAATGTGATACTGTAATTTGGAACTTTACTTTAAATTACAACACTTGTAGATAATATTTCAGGCAACAGTGAGCTTCACCAGCAAAACTAATCACAATTCTTCTCAGTATCTGCTTATTTCTTTAACAATATAAATAAACAAATAAATAAAACAGAAATAAACACACAAACAAACAAAGTAATAAATATAAACATAAAAATACAAAAATTTAAAATAAATAAATCAGATAAACAAATAAACAAATAACAAATAAATAAAAAATAGCAGACAAAGAAACAAAAAATAATAAATAAATACATAAATAAATAACTAATCAGACAAAAAAACAAACAAATAAATGAATAAATAGTCAAAAAACAAAGAAACAAATATCAAATAAATAGAAAAATAATATTTAGACAAACAAAGAACAGATAAATAAATACATAAATAAACAAATAAATAAATAAATCAGACAACCAAAGAAACAAAGTCTTCTTCTTCTTCTGCCTTCGTCCCGTATGGTCGCAGGGTCGGCTCTTCGGAACAAGCCATTTTAGACTTGTCCATTTGATAACGACTTTTTTTTTTACACATTCCGGCCGGCCTGTCACCTGGGCCGGTTATTCTCATACACTTATACATTACGGACAATTAAGCCTACCCAATTCACCTGCAGCATGTCTTTGGACTGTGGGAGAAACCGGAGCACCCGGAGGAAACCCAAGCGAATGCAGGGAGAACATGCAAACTTACAGAAATGCCAACTGAACCAACGTTCGAACCAGCAACCCAATGACCTTCTTGCTGTGAGGCGACAGCACTACCTACTGCGCCAGTGCTTTGCCCTACAACCAAAGAAACAAACATAAATAAATAAATAAAAATTAATAGACAAAAAAATAAATAAATAAATAATAAATTAAACAAACAAACTAATAAATAAACAAATAAATAATCAGAAAAAGAAACAAATAAAAAATAAAAGAAACAAAAAAAGAAACAAATAAACAATCAGACAAACAAATAAATAAAAAATAAATAATCATATAAACAAAGAAAAAATAAATAATAAATTAAACAAAAAATAAATAAATAATCAGACAAACAAATGGACACTCAATAAATAAATATGCTAAAAAGTCAATCCACTAATTCCAAATTTTAAAGGTAATGCAAAGACATCTTGTTGTCGTTTGGTTTCTGCGTAGACTTGTGCTTGTTATTTACCTACTGTATCTGTAATCAGTAGTCGGTGCTAAATAGACAGATACAGAAGTGGGCGTTGATCTTCTGTGGAGGCGGGGTTTGGTCACAATTATTTAATAAAGTGGTGCATTGAACATATTGTCGTTTTGGTCTAACTTGATCTTTTGGATAGTACAGATTGACATCATTAAAGTATTTTCCACATAAATTAAATGAATTAATATTGAATATTCACTTGTATTCTGTAACTGTGGGTGGCTTTTGCTCTACATGTGGCTTGCACTGAGAATACAAACATGTTTGCAGAAAAGCTTTTATTACTTAAGGAAATCCCATGGTCATTGCAATTCAGTGAAGGTGTCTGTATGACTTCCTCCTGACCCAAACACACACACACACACACACACACACACACACACACAAGACATGCTGAACACAGACACACGCTGCCAATGTAATTAATTTTACACAATAAGAGATTATTATCTCAATGTCACATCATTTGGCTTTGAATATGTTGCCTGGCAGCCTCACACACATCCATTACTGCTCTCTGCTGTTCAAATCAGTCACATTTAGAAACGGTGGAGCTTGCGGTCTTGCCAACATTTTGTCAAGCGTTTTTTTCTTCAGCAGACCTCAAATTGCTCATTAAAAAATGTGTTAATAAAAAGTTTATTACAATGTATTATCATCATCATTACCATCATCATCATCAAATAATATGTTATGACTCCTTTATGCGGCTGTTTTGTATTCTTTCATGGAATGATATGCAACAAATGGATCATTTAAACTGAATCCATTAATAAGGTATTGTAAAATAATGCTTAAACGGGATAGTAAACACTTCTTGATGTTACAAATGGATGTTTAATTTACTGTCAAATTTTAAAATCCCTAAAAGTTTCCATTGTTTTACCATTGCATGCTTTAAATCAAGATTCTAACCTCAGACCAGACACTGCATATGTTTAAAACTAAATATTATGTATCTTTATTATATTATTGTTTATCTAATGTGAATGAGAGCTTCACTTTGTCACAATCACCAGCAATCTAATCCTTATAGATCGCTGGTAAACACACAGATCACAATCCGCCTTTATATGAACTACAAGTTCCAGTCATGCACCACTCACACCTGTCCCAGATTCCACTAAATGCACACACTCATAGCCAGAGAATCATTATGGACTGATTACAAGGACTAGATCCACAACACACACACACACACACACACTTCATGGCTGAGTCTTGTTATGCTGTCACTGTGAACATTACAACACGTTTCCCTTGACTTCCGGGTTTCACCTTGCTTTGTTTTGTTTATGTTGTCCGCCTCCTGCCTTTTTGACTATCTGCCTGTTTTATGACCACCACTCTGGATTGCCTGTATACATCTGTTTGCCCCTGTTTTGACAGTTGCTTACGCAAGCAAGACCATGTCTGTTTAAAAAACCTGCTTTTGGATCCGCACATGTCAACGTCCCACTTCACATTACACACTGAAATATCACAATAAAAGAGTTGACAAATTATTTATCTACAATTGGTTTATACTAAACATTTTGTATGAATAAGATTAAGAACCTACTCACACTATTACATTTGCCTTGAACCATGCCGAAGCATGCTTGTCCCCCCTCATGTCTCCCCCAATGGTCTGCGCTCACATTGCATCCGTCACAGAGCACGCTTACGTCATTGATGATGCTCTGTTCAGTTTAAGAGAAGAGAAGCACTCTCACTCAGCACAGTGGACATTGCTTTAGTTATATAGTTTTAGTAATAATTAGAGTTGAATTGTAAATAAATAAACATTAAAAGAAAGAAATTGGACTTAATTATAAAGCTGAATGTTTGATTTAGGAGGCAGAATAGTCAAAATAGATATGGTGGGAGTCTGTCAGTTACTATTTTCAACACAAAATTACATTACATACATACACACACACACACACACACACACACACACACACACACACACACACACACACACACACACACACATTTTAGAGATTTCATTAGCAATAAAATGTTTTTGAAAAAAAATAATAGAATGTTAATGAAATATTAATCTTGGAAATGCAAAATGCACCCACATTCTTGAATCACCCATATGTTTACTGTCTATGCACTTAGTGCATACCTACTCAAACTAGTGTTTGGGTAGAACAGACTAATACACATACAGAATCATCTACACTAGAGGTCTGTGCGAGACCAATTTTTTCAGTCCCACTCCCGCGAGGTTTTATTCCGCACCCTACTGCTCCTGCTGCATGCGGCCTTTGTTTACCTGCTGCCCGCTTAGAATAGTTTTCTACCCGACCCTACTTTTCAAGCTAAATTTAAATCTGGTTTCCAAAATATCACATTTAAACTGGGTATTACCAAAAGAGAGAGAGTCAGTTTTGTTTGCCACTTTGTGATGAGACATGAGTGTCGCCTGAGGTCCATACTGATTCCAAAGGCAGATACTGATAAGATCAGGGCCTTGTGTGTGTATTTTAGGGGTTTACAATGTGGTCACATGTTGATCAGTCAGATAGTAGGTCTCATTATTTGGTCTTTGGTCACATGGTCAAGAAAGATACAAAATAGATGGTAAATCTTTTCTGACTCTACTGCTATCAGGCTCTCTTTGGGGCCTACTTTCTTTGTCTCTCCCTCCCCCTGCCTCTCCCTTTCTCTCGGGTAACTTTATTTTACATTTAAGCTGGGTACAGTTATTATCATATGCTTTAATGTTTTAACCTTTTTCCACAGTTATTCGTAACAAATTAAGTTGTAACAATAGATAATTATTGTCATCAAAAAAAATTAATTTTCAAGCATTTGTGAATTACTTTTGATTTAAAAATCAACAATCAACACTGACAACTGTAGTGAAAATACCATTCTTTACAAAAGGGTCATGCGTTCAGCATGTGTAACAGTCGTGAGCACTGGCTGTACTGGTGCTCAATGAGAATCAGGAAATCACAGATATGCTGTTCCAAAATAACGTCAGGACTCGGAACCGCTATGTTGTTAGCTCCTGTTCAAATTACACTAGAGTAACACCCCATTCACATGGGGCGTCAGCGTCAACGCTTCCTATTCACTTTGAATGGGTGACATCAGGCGTTGCAGAACTGCATTGTGGATCCATTGGTGGCACTTCAGAGGCGTTGCTCGCTGCAGAAGTTGGGACTAGCTCAACTTTTCAAGCGCCAACGGAAGCGTTGCTATAGTGATCGCGTTAGACTCAGTGTATTTAACTTTAAAAAATAAACATGCAATATAATCATACTTCAGTTGTTAAAAATATTTGAATAAACTGAGTAAATTCCTTAATTTGCTTATTTTAGCTAGAAGGATTGCTTAAATTAAATACTTTGAATTTAATTGAGTAAATTTAATAGTAGCAGTTTACATGCGTTTATTGCCTCATTACAAACATGCATGTGGAATTTCAGCATATACACAATAAACCAACAAAACAACAGTTAAACAGACTGTATGTTTCATTTCATCAGAGGCTGAATAAATGCTTAACCTGTCTTTCACAAATTTAGCATTAATTATTAGCACTAATAATGAGCTGATACTCAATGAGAGCTCTATAGTCTCGTTTTCAAAATAAGAGGCGGACATACATATTGAGCCCACATACACACGCATGCATACACACACACTTTGTGATGTGTATTCAAAAAAGATTTCATCTGAGAACTCTGCAACCGGTGACTCGTCCAGAGGACAGTGAGAGCTTGAGCTGAAATGACAATAGCGCACATATTCAGCTCGGCTTATTGGAAAGCATTTATGACACATTCCTGAAGGTATGACACAATGATCATCTTTAAATACTAAAGAGGCAAAGAGACAGAGGTGCACTATTCATCCATTAGTGATGAAACTCCTGCCATAAAGAGTCAGTGGGATGTGGAAATAATGCTTGATTTTTGAGATCAGGCCATGACAATGCATTAAGAGCGTTTGTGTTTGCTTCTGCCATGCAGGAGTCAATACTTTTCATGAAGAAAAAAAAGAAATAGCAGGTTAGGCCCGAAAATCAGTTTTTAAGTGCTAAAAGTAAATTATTGTAGTGTTTATTTTTTACAAATTGTGTTTCATATTTCATGTGTTACACTGATGATTAATCTACTGGTCAATCTACAGATATGGCCACAGTCATATCAACCTGCAGCCTAAGACCGGTTACTCACTTAAGCTAACCAGGGCTGAGCCTGGTCAGTACCTGGATGGGAGACCACATGGAAAACTAGGTAAATATATACACACATTATATATATATATATATATATATATATATATATATATATATATATATATATATATATATATATATATATATATATATATATAATTAATGTACCTTATAAGGAGCTAAGCCCCCCTAAAATGAAAATCCTAAAATCACCCCTGGTGAGTGCATATTCTGTGGCTGTATTTCAATTTCTGTCGTGTTTCCTCTGGTTCAAACAGCCAAATTGCTCATCACCGCAAATCTCCTCACGTAGTGTGTTGTTAGGACACAGGGTTACAATGTAATCTTCCCAGCTAATGTTTACGCTCATAAGATTTATATTATTTTCTAATAAATAGCCTCATGTGGAACTCTGAATCTGCATCTCATTTCAGAGTCTGCTACTGTCCACCTGAGGTCGCATTTTGGTCATGCTGTTTTCCAACAAGGCAACCTGGAGCGCTGAAATATAATTGCCTAAAGTGGCATTGGGCCGGTTAAAAGAACCAAAACAAAGATGCATGTAACAGACATTTTCAAAGTAGAATAACTCACTTCAGCACTGTTTCACAGATAAACAAGAATGTTCACTCTGCATGTTTCTTAAATATCTGCAAACATTTTATAGTATTTCTTTTGCTTTCGAAGAGTCAAAAACTTACATACAGCACATTTAATAATGCATTAGTAAATGCTGAACTATGGTTTACAAATGCTGTACCAGTACTGTTCTTTATTAGTTCATGTTAGTAAATACATTAACTAATGAAACCTTACAGTAAAGTGTGACCAAGAAAAGAAAAAGGAAAGAATTTTGATCCTCTTCGCTTTCCACGGTGGAAAAAACCTGAAACCAATACACGACTTTCCTAAATACATTTCATATCTGCCATAAAAAGCATATTAGAAGTCCAAAAAGAAACGAAATACTCCTCATTCTGAGATCAAAGTATGCTAAATTAATTTGCAGACATTTTCAAGATAAATTACATCAGTGAAAGTTCAAATGCATCAAACGGCGCCGAGTCCAAAGCCAAAACCGCATGACATCATTTTACTTCCTCAAACACTTCAAAGAGCAAAAACTATGCATGAGACGTTTCCCTTTTTATTGCGTTTTCTACAAATGTGAAGGTCCATCTGAGAGCTTCTCATTGCTTAAACGTAATAACCTGCCCAGCTGAATAAGCAGCGCACCTTTAAAAAAAGAGCGCTTATATAATGTGAATAATCTCAGTGGTGTGCTGTAGGTGAGCGTGTTTTTGTTCTTTGAGACTTGAAGCAGCAGGGGTCGAGCGGCATCCATGCAGCTTTCGGCTGCCAACAGCTCTCAAACCTCCCCTTAGCTTATTAATAAAGACACTTGGCAAGCGGCATCGGATCCAGAGCATCTGCCCGTTCTGAACGCCGAGACCCGACGTCAGAATATATCACTCTTATATGCTAAATGACCTTGGGCTGCCCACCTACGTCCAGCCGTATCTAATGCACGCCCTCCGAGGCATCTTAGAGAGCGAAAAACAAACTGCAAATCAATTCTGAATTTCGCCACAAGGTTTCCTGGTGGCCATTATAAACCCAATGTCACCTTCAGAGGGAGGGTTGCTGTAATGTCGATAGCTTATTTGGGGAGGCTTGACTCACCTGCTTGCATTGCAGGTAATGGGTTTCCTGATGAGCACAAACACAGGCCCTCTAGTTCCAAAAACGAAAGTTAGTTTTATGATTGTTTATTATTTTTGCCATTTCTCTGATTGAAATGTTTTAATAGGTTTGATCTTGTTTAAAATGCGACATCAAATTGTGTTTCATTTGTAAATTAAAACGTAGAACGAAAAGAAGTGGATTTGCTGATATGAACTTACAACTTACTGGACCTGCGTTTATAGACATTCTGCATTGTTAATCTGTAGGAGGAGCTTAACAGACTGTGATTTAGGAGTGGGCGTTGATCTTCTGTGGAGGCGGAGTTCAGTCACACAATCACAAAGTTCTAATGGCTTCATTAAAGCCTTTTTCTATACTAAAGTCTGTTATTAGGATGTTTTCTGTTTTCTTGTTTTTGTAATAGTCTTCGCAACTTATAACCATGGCTTTAGCGTCTTATTATAGTGCCTTTGTTCCATGTTTGTGTATTTGAGTTGAGTTTTATAATAATTTAATCATTTAGCCGATCTCCTGGGGCTTCATGTATCAACGCTGCGTATGCACAAAAACTTTGCGTAAGCCAGGTTTCACCCTCACGTTTGAATTTACTAACAATGAAATTAACGTGAGAATGTGCGTTGTTCCACGACAACTTCATTTCTCAACCCGGGCTCATTGTGGAAACGTAGCCCCGCGGACGTTTCTGCGGACCGAGAGATACGTCCCGGGAGGTACGTATTGGAGCGTTTTTTGTTTTTGCGGATCCGCGAGAGGCCGCTGTGCGCGCTTTTTTGCGTCTCGGGCACCTCTCGGGAGCGCGCACTGTTCTTGCGCGAAAAGCCGCCGTATCGGTCGACCCGACCGACCGCCCTCCTCTTCCTCTTCCTCCTTCCCTAAACCTGAGCGACGATTTGCAAAAGCCGTCACGAAAAAAAAAAAACAAACAAAAAAAAAAGCCCTTGTCTTCGATTTAGACCGCGTTTTCGGATCCCGCCGCATTCTCGCCCTTATTTTTCGGATTCTGTTTTTCGTCTTACCTAATTTCTGGAACCGCTGTTCCCCGGACTCGATCCCGTTCGTCGTCCCCGTGGCCGGCTCCTCCTCCTCCTCTGGGGCCTCTGCTCCGCCGACGCAACGCTGTGAGCTAAGCAGACAAACTGGTTGCATCAGGAAAGCCCTCCACTCAGAGGCGAGCCGTCGGCCGGCGAGCGCGAAGAGGAGTAGTGGAGCGTAGTGGACCCACAGTGTTTGCTTGAAAAAAACTAAACGCGTCCGTACGTACCTCCGGCCCTGTAAATCGCGGTCTCCAGAAATGTCCGCGGGGCTACCTTTCCAGAATGAGCTTGGGTTGTCATTTCTGGGGTATAAGTATTTCTTGTGTGTGTTTGTTATATTTTTCTATTGGTGACTCCTAGAGGCAACTATGTTAAATTGCACACTACAAAGTATCTTTGAGTGGTGCAATGCCAGCAGTAGGGGACAGGATCATCCGCATGTCTAACAAAGGTTTCCATACCATGCTGTTGAACCGTGGTAAAGTCAGTTTGACAATTGACATTCATTCGACATTTCGATTTCATACCAACTAAATTCTTTGCTCCTGTTATAGTTTGAGCAAAAAATAGGTCAGATAGGCATAAATATGTGCCCTTTATGTTGCACAATGCTTAATTTTTAATATTAGGCAGGTTATAAGTAGTGTGTTTTTAATATTTTCGGTAATGTTAGTTTGTGTAATACATGCTTTAGTAAATCAGATATATGTATTTATTTTAATTACATCTAATTTATTAATAAAATAAGTTTTCAGTGTTTTGTGGGATAGACTATTTAATGTATTCTGACCTGATTAGCTATATGCAACTATACGCGAACTATGCCTCTTATTTGATTTTACTTTTAGTTTATTTGTAGAAACAAAAAAATATTTTATGAGAAAACTTTCTTGTCAACTCTTATGGTGTCTATCGGTGCTGTAAATCTGCTGTTTTCAGACTTTGAATGATGTTGAATGGCTTTTTTTCACACATAGACCGATTGACGCAATTGACATGGGTGGTCAAATGGATGTCTATTATATTAATCATTACCGTTAATATTTAAAATACAGATCAGCGTGAACTTTTCTCAGTTTCAAAGGGCTCAATCCCCCCCAAACCCCCCTGTAATTCACACCTTGGTTATAAATCAGTAGTAAATGCTGTGAATTGTTACTTAAACTAAAGCTTTGCCGGCCACGCCCACTCCTCCCTCTGCTCGTCCAGCTTTACACCCTTCATGTAGCATTTTTCTGAGGTAGACTTAAACTGAAAGAGGAGGGTTTCATAGCCCTTTAATGTTTACAGTCCTTTCTAGTAGTTATGTGTTGTTACTGTAGGTTGTTAAACTTTCTTTAATCTTATCATCACTCTGGTACATATCCATAAATAAGCAGCTTTTTGTATTTTGTTATTCGTGTTTTAATTTTTTTATGTTTTATCTTTCTTACAACAAAATTTTAACCTTGAAAAATCTGAAAAAGTGACTTTCATCAACATTTATTATAGTTTAACGTGATATGTTATCTGGGTCGGTGTTGTATATTATGTCACAAAAGCCTTGCAATAAACTACCAGGACATTGTATGTTATTTTACAGACTTATTACAACAATTTAAGCTAATTAAATGTCAATAAAAAGTCATTTTAGAGTTGCGTTTTCAACAGCAAAAGTCGACAAAGCAGAGATCAACATCCCATAATGCAATTCACAAATAAATAAACAAACGGAAAACACTTGTGAATCATAAAATAAGTATATTTTTACAGTGTAGTGTTTTCAAATGTGCTTTATAAATCAATTAACTTGATTAAAACAAAAATGAAATCAAGCTCATTTAAAACACAAAGCTGTAATAACTTTAGGTCTCAGTTATAACCAGAACCACAAATACTGGCCCATTAAGAAGCACAGTAATGGCCATCAGTTTGTGGTTATTGATCTCCAGCATCGACTCTCCGCCGCTGCAGAATTTCAGGTCTCTGGCTTTTCTCCGCAGAGCTAAGGTGACAGCCACTAGATTCTGATTGCAGGAGGAACCTAAGCCTGTTTATCCGTTTGTTTGTTTTGGTGGAAATCTCTTGTCTGTTCATGAGGGTAAAGGGCGCTTCTTTTCTAAAACAGTCCCAGACCTCAGCTTTACAGCTCTATTGGCTGAGTTTCAGCGGGTGATTCAGAGAAAGCTTTGCTTGGGTTTCTGTGAGTGTAAGAATATAAAGCTCTAGCAATATTGGAGGATTTGCAAGCTGGTTTTCTTGTAGGATCTTTCAGTATTGGGTTTGCACAGCTAGTATTGTGGATGTCTGAGTGACTCATATTCCAATTCAAAAAAATGTCACAAATGTGATGCTTCTGCACACATTGTAGTATATGAGAAAAAGAGAAGATAAAATAAAAATTTTATTTATATATATATATATATATATATATATATATATATATATATATATATATATATATATATATATATATATATATATTCAGTTGAAGTCAGAATTATTAGCACCAAATTATTTTTTCTCTCAATTTCTGTTTAATGAAGGGAAGATTTTTTTCAACACATTTCTAAACACAATAGATTAAATACCTAATTTTTTTTATTTATAACTGATTTATTTTATCTTTGCCATGAAGACAGTAAATATTATTTTACTATATTTTATTTTACTTGATGCTTTCCATAAACTATTTTAGATTTTACTTCACAGCACAATAATTCTATGATTAAAAATATTAATATATTTATATATTATTTGTAACACAGTTTTGTCCTTAAAACAAGCATTCAGATATATGAACTTACCTTTAAAAATTCAAGCACATGCACAGAACAACATGAACATTTATAGCAAATAAACAAATGTAAATATCGCTTTATGAGCCCTGTCAAGCGAGTTCTTACACCCCTATGACTGTTCATGAGAAAGAGAGAGAGAGAGAGAGAAATGGAGTTTACTTTCATTTTCTCTATTACAGTGAAACAGGGCTTCTGCTGTAGTTTCCCTGTCAGTGAAAGACTTTCCAGCGAACACACACAGTGAATTGTGCAGAAATTCTGTGTTTAATTACTCATGCTCACCTCCCTCACCATAGTAAGCTACCGCAGTGTAGTGCAAATGAGATTAATGACGTCAGTACATAAGAACTGGTTATGTTCTATTTTTGAACTGATATCAAGTTGTTCAAGTCTGCATCGCGATGCACAGAAAAAACAATTAATTTTGACACCCCTAATATATATATATATATATATATATATATATATATATATATATATATATATATATATATATATATATATATATATATATATATATATGTTACCCGAAGAAGGATAGGTGTCGCGGACGACAGTGAAAAGAGTTGGGGAGTCGCGGAAGAAAGTGAAAGTTAACAGCGAAGGGGGAAAAAGGGCGGTTGAGCAAAGGGATGAGGAGCTGGATCTGGCGTGTTCCAGCATGAATTAACCCCTGCTTGGAGGTGTCACACCAACTAAAATATATACAGACACAGTGCTACCTGTTTATTAGCGCAACTCACACGAGTGATGCTCTCGTGGTCGCAAGTGGAGCCATTGTATCTTGTGTTTGCGATTTATACCAGCCCAGAAATCCCCAAAAATGAGTTAAAATACTCTGAAATCATGGCGGCGAGAGTGAATGAGCAACAGAACAGATCGTGAGAGGCACAGTGATGGTCTAAACATTACATTTGTAAAAATGAATAGAGCAAGATATCGCGAGCGCAAATCTACCCCCCTCTCTCATTGAGGGATCTACTGTCAATAGATGAGCAATACATTTGAATGGTCTTGCATGTATTTAGACCTTTTTACATATAACAACTGTAAGTTCTGTATTGACAATATTGCAAGTCCACTAAAAGCTGGATGGAATTATTAGATAAATAAAACTTAATTTATTTTTTAACATGATTATTTAATAATATAACCTGTAATATACTTATTGTAATAAATAGTACAGGCTTCCTTTCAGTGAAGAAGTATTAGATGTATAGGTGTGCATTTTACCTTCTCATGCATCAAATGTGAGCTCCAAAATGTTGATTTCTTCTTTCATCATTTGCAATGTTCTCAAATTGCATAGTAATTTTTCATAATGTTTATATCTGTGTTATATTATTTTCTGTGGAGGTTCATTCTGCTGTGGTAACCCCTGATAAATAAGGAACTAAGTCGAAGTAAAATGAATGGATGAATTATTTTCTGTAAAGCTGCTTAGACCATGACACTTTCACACCTAAAGGGATGCGTTTAAGGTATTAAAAACAGCATCCTTCATTTATTCTCTTAGGTAAGGCAAGATCTCCTCTTAAGGTTCATACTTAAAGGGAAAATGTGCTCAATGATTACAAAACTTGAAGCATTAGAATCGGAACTCAGTATCAGCTGATCACCATGACAAGGAATCGGTACTCAATATCGGCTGCAAAAATCCTGATTGGAGCATCCCTAGCTTTGACCCAACTCGGCTGTCAGAGCAGCAATACTCCCCCTGGCTGTACAACACTGATCTTGGTAAGTTAGTAAATACACCCTTAGGAAAAAGAAGTATACTTAAGTAAAGGTCAAGTATAAAAGTATACTTTATTTACAAAGCATACTAATATCACTGTATTAGTAGTGTACTTGAAATGTTCTTCCAGAAGCCCATTAAAATGCACTGCAGTGACAAAAGCTGCACACTTTGTGGATAAAAAAAAGATATAAAAATAAATGTAAATTTTTAGCTTGTACAGTTCAAATAGTTTTTACTGCTGTCATTAAAAGAAACGCATTAACACCATGACTCCTTGTGTCGGTGTCAGTCTGAACAGCCGCGCCGCCAAGCGTAATTCGATTAATGGTGTAATATGTTCTTGCTTCTTCAATTTAATTAAAAAATCTGGTTGATGTATTTTGTATTAGTTGCAGATATTATGCCATGACTTGCCTAATTAGTTAAGCCTTTAAATGTCACTTTAAGCTGAATACTAGTATCTTAAAAAATATCTAGTGAAATATTATGTTCTGTCATCATGGCAAAGATAAAAGAAAACAATTAGAAATTAGTAATTCAAACTATTATGTTGGGGCGAGGCAGTGGCGCAGTAGGTAGTGCTTTCGCCTTACAGCAAGAAGGTTGCTGAGTCGCTGGTTCGAACCTCAGCTCAGTTGGCGTTTCTGTGTGGAGCTTGCATGTTCTCCCTGCCTTTGCATGGGTTTTGCTCCGGTTTCCCCCACAGTCCAAAGACATGCGGTACAGGTGAATTGGGTAGGCTAAATTGTCCGTAGTGTATGAGTGTGTGTGGATGTTTCCCAGAGATGGGTTGCGGCTGGAAGGGCATCCGCTGCATAAAAACTTGCTAAATAAGTTGGTGGTTCATTCCGCTGTGGCAACCCAGGATTAATAATGGGACTAAGCCGACAAGAAAATAAATGAATGAACTATTATGTTTACAAATGTGTAAAAAATAAATAAATAAATAAATTCAAATACTGTATCCTTTAAATAAGTAAATATCCTTATAAATACCCTTATGCTTAGGTGAAAAAGAAAAGAAAAAGCACAATCTAAATAAAGAAATATATTAAAAAAACGTCATTAAATACTGTAAATCTGTCAGGCAAGAAACCCAGCATAATATATAAAGTCTGACTTTTTGATCATGCTGTTCTTTTCGAAGTTACCTGAAGTTAATTTAAAATAACTCTCCAGTGGAGCTGAATTTAAAATAAACTTGACTCTTGACAGTGACGAGCGATTCATAACGCTGTATGTGATGCAGACTTTTCACAGTTCATCGTGCTGTTATTGTGCATGCAGAGCGCATTGTGACTGCAACGCCGTGGAGTTTCTACCCTCAGCAGCATTCACAAATAAACACGGAGGCGATGGCGAGTGTTATGAAGCTAATTTAAAATCTGCCTTGAACAGCAGCGCTTCAATTACAGCGAGCGTGTGACTGACAAGGTGATCCTCGTCCCTCTTCTGAATGAGCAGAGACACTCATATGCAGAAAAACACACCGGGAGACACAGACAGTGCTGCTCCTTTCAATCAATAGTCCAGCTCTGATGTGGCCTTCACAGGCATACTGAATTACTGATGTATATACTGTATATACTGCTCAGTATAAACCCCCCTCACAGATGTCTGTTTTTTTAATTAGTATTTTGTATAGGACGCTGTACAATGATATACAGTTAAAGTCAGAATTATTAACCCACCTGTATATTTATTTCTGTTTAATAGAAAGATTTTTTTCAACTCATTTCTAATAACTGATTTATTTATCTTTGCTATGATCACCTTACATAATATTTGACTAGATATTTTTAATATACTAGTATTCAACTTACAATGCAAGGTAAAGACTTGGCTAGGTTAATTAGGTTATATATAATTGACAGTTATACATGTGCCCCTAACATAGTTATATATGTGTCCCACACTGCTTAAAAACACTATTAAGACACATATATTTCAATAAAAAGTGAAAATTGGTTGTTTTCGCATTATTTCAAACAAATTCATTCTTACTATTTGAAAAGAAATTTAGAAGCTACGTCACAGCCATGAGATCCTTGTGTAAATTCCAGCATGTAGACTGGCTGTCTGTACCAGCGGGCACAATGTGACGTTTTTGAGCTTTCATCATCAATTCAAGAGATAGACTTGGTTCAAACCAGTTCCACAAATTCTCAATTGTGAATGAGGCACAACTTAATAACAGTTTTTCTCATTTCTTGAAACAGGAATTGCATTCTCAAAACACCATGGACAAACCTCCAAACCACTTGGCAATTGTTCACAACAGAGGTTTTCTCATTCATTTCATCAAATTGCAAATGTCTAAGTACATCTTTGCAAATGATTAAGTACAGGTAGCCGACATTTGGCACAATTTCCAAAATCTGTCTATCTATCTATCTATCTATCTATCTATCTATCTATCTATCTATCTATCTATCTATCTATCTATCTATCTATCTATCTATCTATCTATCTATCTATCTATCTATCTGTCTGTCTGTCTGTCTGTCTGTCTGTCTGTCTGTCTGTCTGTCTGTCTGTCTGTCTGTCTGTCTGTCTGTCTGTCTGTCTGTCTGTCTGTCTGTCTGTCTGTCTATCTATCTGTCCGTCTTCATTCTATCTATCTATATCTATCCATCCATCCATCCATCCATCCATCCATCCATCCATCCATCCATCATCTGTCTGTCTGTCTGTCTGTCTGTCTGTCTGTCTGTCTATCTATCTATATATCCGTCATCTATCTATCTATCTATCTATCTATCTATCTATCTATCTATCTATCTATCTATCTATCTATCTATCTATCTATCTATCTATCTATCTATCTAATTAAACTCGCCTATGGTGCATAGCTGGACAGTAAACTAGTTTCAAAGCTAAATATGGTAATTTTCATTGATTAAATTAGACAAGGAAATCATAGAATTTTTTTCCGTATAGGAATTCTCCCCCTTTCTTAACTGGCATAAATAAATATTAACACTATTTACATAGAATAATTTAATATTTACAAAGTATTTTTTGTTTGTTTTTAGCAAAGCTGCTGAAGCAACAATAATTCCAAATGTAATACAAGCTCAATCCATCAAGAAGCGTTCCAGTGACTGACTGTGACTGGAGGGCGAAGAAAACGCAATCATCTCATTTTCTTAAAGAAAAAGTTAATCCAAACAATACATCATTTTAAATCATTTGCTAACCTCCATATATTGCTCTAAACCTGCATTGTTTCCTTTATTCCATAAAATATAAACACACATTTGGCAGAATTAACTTGTTTTATTTTGTTGTTGTTTATAATGGTGTTTTTGTTGATTAGGAAATGTGAATTTATTTTATTCATTTTAAAAAAAAAGTGCAGAGTTCAGATGCAAAAGCTTCTAAATACTGTCTAAAATTTTATTTTAAAAGATCTTTTATGTTTATGTTCTGTTATTTCACTTTAAAGGCAATGAAATGAACCTATTCATCACCATAAAGGTGAAAATACAGAATCTGCACAAAGAAGTCTGAGAAAATGCTCATTTTAGAAGACAAATTCAGTGCACTTAGAGGCTTTCACATCTGAACTCTGAGTACACAAAAGCATACATGCATCGTGTGCAATTTATTAAAAACCGTACAGCTAAAGTCTCACTGTAAAACATATCCGTAAATTAGCATTTTCCATTTTTTGTGATTCATGTTTTTATTATTTTTTAAATAAATTTTACCCATTTATTTGTGCTTTTAAATTGCATTATGGGACCTTGATCATTCTTCCAACAACTTTTAACCTTTAAAAGTTCGAAAAAAGTGACTTTTATGATAACATTTTTAATAGTTTAAACTGATATATTTTCTGGTTTGGTGTTTTATATTACAGTACAAAAACCTCGTTATAAACCGCCAGTGCCAGTTATTTACCGCCAGTTATTTTATTTTACAGTCGTATTTCTCTCTGAATTATATCTTATACATTATTTCAAACTATTAAAATGTCAATAGAAGTCTCTTGTTAAACTTTAAAGTTGAATTTTTAATCATCAAAAGTCAAAAGAGCAGAGATCAAGGTCCCATAATGCAATTCAAAAGCATAAATAACTGGAAAACACATGTGAATCACAAAATATGTAAATTGTTAATTATTTAGAGTATTAAAAAGGTATTATTCCTGGATAATATTACCCTAATCCTTCAAGACACCAACAATGTAAACCATTATAAGTTTAATTAACCTATTAAGCTATTCAAACACTTTTTTTCTCTCTTGAATTTTAAGTGTTGACATTTTTGGAGCTCAAAATATGAAGCTTTTTCGAAATACCAAAGAATATCACATTTATAATTTGTTGATAAAGCACTGTTTCTATCTGAGGCATTCAACAGAACAAAAAAGCCCCTTTAAAATACTCATAAAAGTCTGTTTCTGAATGAGTTTTCTGTCATATTTTCTTGCATGAGCGCATAGCCTTTTAAATCAGTTATGAAAGAACAATGTATTTAATCCTACAAACAGATGCTATAAATAACTTAAATTATATGTTTGAGACTACATAATCTGTTGAAACTGTTAAAATGAAATTTTAATCATGCATTAATGGACTTACAGTACATTTCTAACATAGCATATTTGTATGACTCAACCATAAAAATGTTTATCGAATTTTCTAACCAAAAAAAATCACCCTATTATTTTATATTTTACAATACACACACACACACACACACACACACACACACACACACACACACACACACACACACACACACACACACACACACACACACACACACACACACACACACACACACACATACATACATACATACATATATATATATATATATATATATATATATATATATATATATATATATATATATATATATATATATATATATTCACAATATGTGCATAAAAAATGTGTATGTAAACAAAGCTAATATGTTGTCGAATCTACAGTATAATGGTATAAGTAAGCTAGAACTGTATTACTAGAATTTGTATTACTAGAAGTATTATTAGAAAGATGTATGAAAGAACAGGTATTAAAAGTTTGTGCAGTTCCTCAGTTGTGGACTTGGAAAGGACACTATGACTCAGTTCCCAAGAGCGCAGCAGCAATATGTTTAAATGAGGTGTTTGTGTTAAAGGGACCCAAGCCGTGTTATTTTAATGGCCTTGAAACCACACTCCAATATTGAGACACATTATTATAGTCCTAAATCAGTAGCTGAGAGTCAAACTGAATGGAAATTCCATAAATCATAATCTGGTAGTTTCGGCGGATCTATTACACCACACATATAAATTTGAATATTGATAATATATATATATATATATATATATATATATATATATATATATATATATATATATATATATATATATATATATATATATATATATATATATATATATATATACTCTATACACTCAAATACTGACAAAGGAGGAGTTGTCATATGAAGTTATTATACAGCAACTAAAATGTTTTTAAAGAAACTAGTGTATTTAAAGTTTTGATAATGTTTGATTTTATTTTCCCATATCCCAAAAACTAAGCTGTGCTTAGAATGATCCAAATATTTAAAAATAAATAAATAAATAAATAAATAAAAAATAAATAAATAAATACAATCATTAAATTATTTAAATGATATGCAAAGCAAAACAATCTGTGTGACACACTGTGATGAGTGTGACTTTTTTTTTCTTTTTTTTTCTTTTTCAGATTTTGCTGTTCATGGAAACAACTCATGAAAGATGGACAAAATAACAATAAGATGTATTTAAGAAACAACATATTTTTAGTAAAATATACAAACAATCATACTAAATTCATGTTTTGATTTATTAAAAATGTCTGACAGGATTTTATGGTATACAGATGTTACATTGAATAACATTTTAGTAAGTGTCTTTTGCAAATAAAGATTAAAATATGTAATTTTTTTTATCATTTACAGAACTGAACCAATAAACCAACCCAACCAACCAGTCAACGAACCAAGCAACAAACCAACCAAATTAATCAAAAATCCAAACAACCAACTGATGAACCAACTGACAAACCAATAAACTGACAAAACAACTAAACAACGAGGAACCAACCAACCAACCAATGACCCAACCGACCAACCAAACATCCAACCGATAACCCAACCTACAAACCAACCCATCAATCGACGACCCAAGCGACAAACCAACAGACAAACTAACCAACTGACGAACCAACCGACAAACCAACCAACCGACGAAACAACCAAACGAGGAACCAACCAACCAATGACCTAACCGACAAACCAACCAACCAACCAACGACCCAACCAACAAACCAACTAACAAACTAACAAACCAACGAACCAACTGACAAACCAACCAACCGATGACCCAGCTGACAAACCAACCAACCAAACAACCAACCGATAAACCAACCAACCAATGATCCAACCAACCAACTGATGAACCAAAGAACCTACAAACCAACCAAACAACCGACAAAACAACCAACCGACAAACCAACTAACCAACCAACAAACTGACGAAACAACCGGGATCGAACGAACCGAGGACCCAACCGACAAACCAACCATCCAATCAACCAACTGATGACCCAACTGACAAACTAACCAACCGGCGAGCCAACCGCCAAACCAACCAACCAACTGATGAACTAACCAACTGACCAACGAATTAATTAACAAACCAACAAACCAACCAACCGAGGAATCAACCGATAAGCCAACCAACAAAACAAAAAACAAATGATCAAACAACCAACCAATGACCTAAAAGACAAACTAACCAACCAACTGACAAACAAACCAAACAACCAACCCAACAAACAAACCAACCGACCAATAAATCATTTGACAAACAAACCAACCAACCGATGATCCAATCAACCAACCAATCAAATAACAGATCAACCAACCAACCAACCAACCTGTAGTACATTTTCATTCTATACATTGCCAAAATTTGGGACGGGCATGCACCTATATAGGCACCTGGCTTCAATTTAACTACAACTTGTAAATGCTCTTATAGCTGCATATGGTGGACCAACTCTATACAATTAAATATTGGGACATCATTAAATTTCAAGTGCATGTAAAGGCAGGTGACCCTAAAGTTTTGGCAGTATAGTGTGTTTTATACAGGCCACCAGTCAGAATATGTGACTGGATGGCAATTAGTTTTCTTCAGGCAATGATTAAGGTTAAGTCTGCAAATATAGTGAATGCTGCATGATGCTGAAGGCCTGCGCTCTGTTCTCGTCCCTACAGCTTCATAATGGAGTCATTAATGTTGGGATTAATGATCACTCAGGTCAGCGGCTCATTGTAATTGCTCACTTCACTTCAGAAGCACATATATGAGGAGGGATTATACTGCGGTTATGAGCTCTGGAGTGTGTGATTGTGTGTGTGCAGGTTTGAGCACTGAACATGGTAGTAGGTAAGAGAGACCACAGACTTTACCTGAGCTGAATGCAGTAACAGCTTAGATTTATCAATATATATATATATATATATATATATATATATATATATATATATATATATATATATATATATATATATATATATGTATGTATGTATATATATATATATATATATATATATATATATATATATGTATGTATGTATATATATATATATATATATATATATATATATATATATATATATATATATATATTTGACTTTATAATGGCTTTTAAAAAAGTAAAAACTGCTCTAATTCTAGCCGAAATAAAACTCTTAAGACTTTTTCGATAAGGTAAAACATTATCAGACATACTGTGAAAACTTCCTTGCTCAGTTAAGCATCATTTGGAAAAATTTTTAAAAAAGAGAAAAAAATGTAAAGAGGGGCATATAATTCTTACTTCAACTGTATGTATACATATATGTAGGAAGAGCCCGGTGGTTCCAAACATCTTCCACTTGCGGATGATGGAGGCTACTGTACTCATTGGAACTTTCAGAGAAGCAGAAATTTTTCTGTAACCTTCCCCTGTCTTGTGCCCGATACAATCCTGTCTCGTAGGTCTACAGACAATTCCTTTGTCTTCATGCTTAGTTTGTGCTTTGACATGCACTGTCAACCCTGGGGCCTTATATAGACAGGTGTATGCCTTTTCAAATCATGTCCAATCAACTGAATTTGCCACAGTTAAACTCCAATAAATTAATGTATTTTGGAATAAGGCTGTAACATAAGAAAATGTGGAAAAAGTGAAGCGCTATGAATACTTTCTGGATGCACTGTAGGTAATGAATTCTTGTGCATTTAAACAAAACAGATTTATTAAATGTATAGATTTGGTAAAATAATATTTGTCACCAAGCGTCTTTAGAAATAGAAAGATTACACATTTAAATTCATATGAAATATTAGAGAAACAAAATTACAAACTACAAAATTTGAACAAAATTTTTGAGATATAGATAGAGATTTTGCTCTTTTTAAATTTTTTATAAAATATTTTTCCGCAACATTCATTTGGGTGTACTTATTTTGGACCGTTATCATAAGTTATTTTGTTTTATTAGCTCCAGATTTGGCTTCAGTACTGACTAATCTATGGATGAACACATATAATATTGTAAAGCATCCTATTGACCTTATTCTAAAATGCTGAAGTGCACCTGTTTTCGCAATTATCTTAGAACTTCCGTTTCAGTTGCCTATGGGAGAAATGACAAGGAATAATAAACTGCAAAAACGGTCAAACTACTTGCTCTACAAACAAATGTTTGCATGACTATACAGACCAAGTAGAATAATATAACAAGGAAATATCAGTTTGCAACATCAAACAGCGAAACGAGCAGTTTTTAATGTCTAAAAATGAATGGAAGTGAATGAGACCGGAAGTCTTGTGCCAAAAAGATTCAAATGGCAGCGCCCGCTCGTCTGCGGAGAATAAGGTCAATAGAATATATTTATAATTGAGAGAGGTGTACTCAGACGCAGTATGTTGAGCTCTGTATAGAAAAAGTTGATCATACTAACTATCCATTAATTAATACCCATTTTTAATCAAATAAAAGTAGGCCATTTCATATCTGGCATTTTTGAAGCTAACTATTGTTGTGATGAAAATAAAAAGAAAGAACAAGTTTACAAAAAACAACAACCTTTTTTTTCAACCTGTAAATTAAATGTGCTATTAATTTAGAAAAATAAATAAAAACGCTTCTATAAAAGGTGGCTTTCACTATTAATTATATTTTCAAAACAATATAAAACTTTTAATATTCATCATTTATGGCTGATAAATGCTAGAAATGCAGTTATACGGCCTTACATTTACATCTCAATAAACTGTTTAGCAATCTGATCCATTTTGTCTCTTGAATAAAAGCTTTAATTGCATCTGGCAGCATTATGGCCATTTAAAGTGGTTTTCACAATGTAGCAGACACATATTCTGACTATTAGCTTTGTTTAATAGTGCACTTATTAGCATATTATGAGTTTGACAAGACTGAAAATGCAGAAGCATTCTACCAATTTTATATTTAGTATCATACATGACGACAAATTAAAATGTCACTTCAAGACATAATTTCCATTATACGAAGGAAGCAAATGAGGGCTGAAAGTTATTTTCACCAAATGTCACAGTGCACTCAGAACACGTTCAAAACACTCAGTGAATTGTGCTCAGACTCCATCTTCCTCAAACCCTCGTGCAAACAAAACTAGACAAATAAATGAACAGCAGTCATGTATTTCATTTTGCAAATAGTTTTTTACCCTTGCTCGACTCGCAAACCTCATTATCAAAACAATTGTATTTGTATGCTAATTAGCATCTCCGCTGGCACTCTGTATATTTAAATTTGATTAGAGTGATATTCATTAAGACAGGTTAGAGAGATGTCAGGGTGTTGCTTTTATTAGTTTTCTGCCTGTTTTTTTTTTTTTTTTTTTTTTTTTACGCTAACATTTCTCTTTGATTAGTGTTATACTGTCTATAAATTAAACAGGGCTCTGGGGAAACCTACAGAAGGTGTCAAAGTGCACTTAAAATATACTGCATTGTAAAAAGATGTGCTCCCATAAAGAATTGGTTGGATGCTGTTTGAGTTTGAATCAGTTTTATCAGTTTTTAAAATCCATCTAAAACAAGCATAATAAATCCACGAAAGTCTTACTTCAGGCTGTTCGCTGTCTCAAATAAATAAATAAATACATAAATAAAAAAATACATAAATACATAAATAAATAAATAAATAAATATCATTGTATATTGCCTACTATATAGCATTAAACCTCAGCTACAGATAATTGAAAGCTAATTAAAATGCTATATCCAAAGGCAACTGAAACAAAAAACAAGCAATTAAAAAATAAATATATATATATATATATATATATATATATATATATATATATATATATATATATATATATATATATATATATATATATATATATATATATATATATATATATATATACTCATACACATGCACACACATACACTACTGCCAATTTAGTTGATTCAATTCACCTGTAGCGCATGTCTTCAGACTGTGGGGGAAAACTGGAGACCCAGAGGAAACCCATGTGAACACGGGGAGAACATGCAAACTCCACTCAGAAATACCAACTGGCTCAGCCAGAACTAGTGACCTTCTTGCTGTGAGGCAATAATGCTAACCACTGAGCCACTGTGTCACCCAAAATGGCTTCACTTTAATACTTTTAATTACATTACTGTGATTAACAAAATTGAAATTTAAATATGGTTATTATCATTTGGTTTCTGATATAACTACAAGCATTAGACCAATCATAACGGTTCCATCTGACCAATCAAAGAGTATACTTTCTTTAGAGAAACTAGATCCTTGAACCAACCATTCCAGATAGTGGAAATAACTAATGTT
This sequence comes from Danio rerio, assembly GCF_052040795.2. Classification (NCBI taxonomy): domain Eukaryota; kingdom Metazoa; phylum Chordata; class Actinopteri; order Cypriniformes; family Danionidae; genus Danio; species Danio rerio. The sequence goes on along the minus strand of NC_141033.1, from coordinate 46,658,360 downwards.
GTATTGTATAGTATTTATAAAATTAACATGATTTATCTTTGACCTTGGAATACCGCAGCTGTAAATGTACTGCAGAAGACCTCCAAAACAAAATGAGGAATGATTAAAATAACATAACAGGCACACTTTAAAATGCAGCATTATAATATTGCATACCTTGTGCTAAAGCGTTCACATTCAGAGTGCCACTACAATGCTTAGAGAGAGAGAGAGAGAGAGAGAGAGAGAGATTTTATAAATATATATATATATAATTATATCTGATTGCGTGTTCTATGCTCCAGTGCTCTTGAGTTAAGCTGGTTTGTTTCGCACTTCTACTGACTGCCATCACAGTTATCTTTAGTACTGTTATTATCTTGAGACGCTGTCAAAATCACTGTAACTATTCCTCCCTCCTTGGTAGCTGTCACGGCTCTAATACATCACGGTTATTCGGATCTCAAACCACAGTGTGCTGCTAAAAAACACACAATATCAGCACAATCACTGTCACTCTAGTCAGTGTCACTCTGTTGCTAGTAAATGTCATGATGATTATAGCTGCTGCACTCACAGTTAGCACTTAAAGCAAAGATACTTATTATAAGAAAAATATATCAGCCTACATAGAGATTTTTTTTTGTTAGGTGGCACCTTTGGTGTACATATTACCTATGGAGCAACCTGTAAGGTATTGCGAATTTTTCAAACAAATGCTGTTTTGGTAAGCTTACAGGGTTAGTTCACTTCCAAAATGAACATTTCTTGATAATTTACTATCCCCTTGACATGCAAGATGTTCATTTTTATTAATTTCTTTACATCAGGAAAAATGATCATCAAGTACCTACAGTAGCTGTCATGGGCGCTCTCTACAAACCCACAGGAAACAGATTATATAAAACGTCTTCTTATCGTCTGAACAGGAATAAAGGAACAACTAAAACGAGTTGACAGAACAGAATGACCATAATAAGGACGATTAAGACCAGAAAAAAGAACAATCAAAACTAAGGCTGCACATCCGATGCACATCCATGATACATCCCAAAGGTGCTCTATTGAGTTGAGAACTGGTGACTGTGGAGGCCTTGTGTCATGTTCAAAAAACCAGTCTGAGATGATTTGCGCTTTATGACATGGCGAGTTATCCTACTGGAAGTAGTAATTAGAAGATGCGTACACTGTGGTCATTAAGAAGTGGACATGGTCAGCAACAATACTCAGGTAGGCTGTGGCGTTGACACGATGGTCAGTTGGTACTAATGGGCCCAAAGTGTGCCAACAAAATATCTCCCACAACATTACACCACCACCACCAGCCTGAACTGTTTATACAAGGCAGGATTGATCCATGCTTTCATGTTGTTGATGCCAAATTCTGACCCTACCATCCGAATGTCGCAGCAGAAATCGAGACTTATCAGGTCAGGCAACGTTTTACAATCTTCATTTAACCAAATCTTGCCTGTGTAAATTGTAGTATCAGTGTACTGTTCTTAGCTGACAGAAGTGGCCAGTGTGGTCTTCTGCTGCTGTAGCACATCCGCCTCAAGGTTGGACGTATTGTGCATTCAGAGATGCTCCTCTGATACCTCAGTTTTAACGAGTGGTTATTTGAATTACTGTTTAATATCAGCTGGAACCAGTTTGGCCATTCTCCTCTGATCTCTGGCATTAACAAGGCATTTGTGCCACAGAACTGCCGCTCACTGGATGTTTTCTCTTTTTCGGACCATTCTCTGTAAGCCCTAGAGATGGTTGTGTATAAAAATCCCAGTAGATCAGCAGTTTCTGAAATACTCAGACCAGCCTGTATAGCATCAACAACCATGCCATGTTCAAAATCACTTAAATCACCTTTCTTCCTCATTCAGATGATCGGTTTGAACTGCAGTAGATCGTCTTGACCATGTCTACATGCCTAAATGAGTTGCTGCCATGTGATTGGCTGATTAGAAATTTGCGTTATTTGAGTTTGAGTTGCATATGCTTACAAAAAAACAAAAAAAATTTAATTGCATATTTATTTTGTTATTAAAACGGTTATTTTAAAGAGTAGCCATCAACATCCATACCGGGAAAAAAGATCAAATCTGGTATAAAAGTCATAATATAGATAGTTATATAGTCAGAAAACATGAAAATCAGATGTGTTTGCTCTTTAAATATAGTGTTTCCAGTCTTTAGCAGCTGGGGCTATCGAGAACATGCTAAACAGTCAAACCTTGACCCTTGAGAGAAATCTGGTATTACAAATCTGACTCAATGGTACTCTCTTCAGTTCACAGCTTGTTCCAAACTGCAAATGAATCGGTGACCCCTACAATGACAGGTCTTTACCCAGTAGACTGCTCCAGCATTTCAGACCTGGCTTGGTTTCCTCGAACAGGAATTGACCACCTGGTTTCAAGGGTTTTATGTTTGGCTACCGTGTAGCTTCTGTCCTGTTTCTGGAGTGGAAGCACAGGAGTCTCCACAGAGGACATTTCTGGAAAAATCACCATTTAGCTCTCACTGTCTCTGTTCAATAATCTATCCTGCTTCCAGTCTGCTGGCCTGGAAGTTATTTTCTAAGTCAGAATGGAATGGAAATGACAAAAGTGACTGATTTGAAAAACAAATATGATATGCAAATAAGATTTACTAGATTCTGACATTACAATAATGTAACAATATATTGCTCACCTATTTTTTTTTTAACCCACTCCGAATGTTATCATTCGATTTAAAGGGTGTGGTTATCATCTGATAGATATGGGCCAGTCTTCTGCACCAACTAGAAGGCTCAGAATGTCATCATCCATCCACATACAGTAGTTAATCAGCTATACTAATAGAGAAGACTCCTGATCCAGATCTGTTTTTACATTACTGTGATGGTTGGGTTTAGGGTTGGGGCTGGGGTAGACATTAATAAAATACAATTTATGGGAAATTTAATAAATAATATAAATATTTATTGTTAAATTCCGGTTGCAGCCGTAAGTGATCTATAGCTGATAACGCCCATTCAATTGAGTGACAACATTCGGATCAGTTGATTTGTACCCTTCATTAATTTCAAACCAAGTTAAACCAATAATTCATTAATTTTCCTTCAGCTTAGTCCCTTATTTATTAGGGGTCCCCACAGTGGAATGAATCATCAACCATTCCAGCATATGTTTTACGCAGGGGATGCTCTTTCATCCACAACCCAGCACTGCCATTCATTCTCACATTCACACTCATACTATGGCCAACTTTGTTTATCCATTTAACCCACAGAGTATGTTTTTGGACAGTGGGAGAAACCAGAGGATACTCACGTGAACACTGGGAATACATGCAAAATCCACACAGAAATGCCAGCCAGAACTTGAACCAGCAACCTTCTTGCTGTGAGGCGACAGTGTTAACCACTGAGCCATCATGATGCCCTAAGTTGAACCAATGTAATTTTGCAAGTAATTTTAACTTACATCAATTAAACTGACTTAAACAATCAAGATAATAATAATAATAATAATAATAATCATAATAATAATAATAATAATCATTAACAAAAATAAGTTGAAACTTGATTAACTTTCTAAATTAAGTTAAAGTAACATAAAAACATTGGTTGCCATGACTATGATGTAATTTTTTACAGTGCACGTTGATATACTGTATTATAATAATGTTTTAATAATTAACATATTATATCATTTACGCTGCATGCATACAAGTTTTTGAATCCTGCATGTAAGCTGAGAGTTGACAATGTTTTGACACACAGTCTTTTAAAGTGTACTCACACTGGCAGCTTGTATGAACGAAGATGAGTGAGATCTACAAACATTCATGTCTGTGCTTTTTCTGAGGTTATGAGTGACAAAATGTCTTTGTAGTCATTTAAAACAGAATTTCAAATATCTTTGAAATAGAGATTTATGATAGCATCAATTTGCAGTGTATATAATTCAAACCTGAACACTTTTTTTCTTATTCTGTTTAACACACAAAAATGTATTTTGATATAGTAATCAAACAGTGATTACCACTGACTTCCATAGTTCAAAAATAAAGGAAAAATAATAATACTTAAAACAATTAGGTAGATAGGTGGGTGGATGGAACGATGGACGGAACAGCGAAACAATGGACAGACCACAAGAACAATGGTCGGATGGATGGACAGATGGAACGACGGACAGACAAAACGATGGATGGAATGATCAACGCATAGTTAAATGGAATGATGGACGGATGGGCGGATGGACGGAACAATGGATGGAACGACGGATGGGCGTACAGATGAATGGATGGATGGAATGATGGAAGGAACGATGGATGGATGGTTGGATGGAACAATGGATGGATGGTTGGATGGACGGATGAACAATGGATAGATAGAACGATGGAATGATGGATGGAGGGATGGACGGAACAATGGATGGAACGACGGATGGGCGTACAGACGAATGGATGGATGGAATGATGGTTGGATGGAACAATGGATGGATGGTTGGATGGACGGATGAACAATGGATAGATAGAACGATGGAATGATGGATGGAGGGATGGAACGATGGACAGACACAACGATGGATGGGTGGAATGATGGACGCATGGTTGGATGGAACGATGGACGGATGGATGGTTGGAATGATGGACAGATGAAACGACAGATGGGTGAATGGACGAATGGATGGATGGATGGATGGATGGATAGTTGGATGGAACAATGGATGGATGGTTGGATAGATGGATGAACAATGGATGGATAGAACGATGGATGGATGGACAGAACAATGGATGAATGGAACGATGAATGGGTGGATGGAAAGATGGATGGAACGATGGATGGGCGAATGGACGGACAGTTGAATGGAATGATGAACGGAACGATAAATAGTTGGATGGATGGATGGAACGATTGATAAAGTTATGGAATAATGGATGGAACGATGGATAGAATGGTAGAACAATGGACAGACAGACAGACAAAAATTCTTCAAAATACTTTCCTAAAAGGAAAATATCAAAAAGGAGACAAAACATTCATTTGAGCTAAAAATTAGATTCTCAGTTAAGAATTAAAATACATTGTCTGGGTCTAACGAAGTCATCTAAAAAGTAATTATCAGAACTTTTAGAGTCTACATTTCATTCCAGACTTTAGGGGGAGTTGAAAAATGCTGCCCATTTTTAATCAGCTCAGCAGGTTTTGAAACAGAGCCGCTGAGGTCAAAATGTCCAGACCCCACTAATGAGATGCAGTATAGAGAAATATGTATGATTATTGCACTTTTTCATCCATTCCTCCTCATGTTATATAGACTGATTTAAAATGTCCGATTTCTGCATTGATAAGTGCTCATACATATTCAAGCTTCTGAATAGAAAGTTCACTAGAGGAATAAAAGGCCTATTTTTATTAAAATCAGTAATTCATCTAAAATGTGTTGTATGTGATTAAGAATGAACAGAGGGGCTCCATGACTAATGAAACACAGACATGCTTTGTTACAGCAATAACAGAGAGAAATGCCATTCTCTATATATGATGTGCTCTTGATTGTTTTATCATCAGAATGTTCTGCTTCCACTGCACATTCCCCGGACAACATTTGCCATTTGCTAGATAGATAGATAGATAGATAGATAGATAGATAGATAGATAGATAGATAGATAGATAGATAGATAGATAGATAGATAGATAGATAGATAGATAGATAGATAGATAGATAGATAGATAGATAGATAGATAGATAGATAGATAGATAGATAGATAGATAGATAGATAGATAGATAGATAGATAGATAGGTAGGTAGGCAGGCAGGCAGGCAGACAGAAAGACGGACGCACAGATAGATAGATAACTTTGAAAAAGGACAGACAGACAGACAGACAGACAGACAGACAGACAGACAGACAGACAGACCGACCAACTGACTGACAGAACAATAGGTAAGCAGACAGACAGACAGACAGAAAGACGCATGGACAGATAAATAGATAACTTTGAAAAAGGACAGACAGACAGACATACAGATAGATAGACAGACAGGTACAACAATAGATAGGCAGACAGACAAATGGACAGAAAGACGGACGGACGGACAGACAGATAGATAAGTTTGAAAAAGGACAGACAGACAGACAGACAGACAGATAGATAAATAGACCGACGGTTAGAACAATAGGTAGGCAGACAGAGAGACAGACAGAAAGACGGACGGACAGATAGATAGATAACTTTGAAAAAGGACAGACAGACAGACATACAGATAGATAGACAGGTAGAACAATAGGTAGGCAGACAGACAGATGGACAGAAAGACGGACGGACAGACAGACAGATAGATAAGTTTGAAAAAGGACAGACAGACAGACAGATAGATAAATAGACCGACGGGTAGAACAATAGGTAGGCAGACAGAGAGACAGACAGAAAGATGGATGGACAGATAAATGGATAACTTTGAAAAAGGACAGACAGACAGACAGACAGACAGACAGACAGACAGACAGACAGACCGACCGACTGACTGTCAGAACAATAGGTAAGCAGACAGACAGACAGACAGAAAGACGCATGGACAGATAAATAGATAACTTTGAAAAAGGACAGACAGACAGACATACAGATAGATAGACAGACAGGTACAACAATAGATAGGCAGACAGACAAATGGACAGAAAGACGGACGGACGGACAGACAGATAGATAAGTTTGAAAAAGGACAGACAGACAGACAGACAGACAGATAGATAAATAGACCGACGGTTAGAACAATAGGTAGGCAGACAGAGAGACAGACAGAAAGACGGACGGACAGATAGATAGATAACTTTGAAAAAGGACAGACAGACAGACATACAGATAGATAGACAGGTAGAACAATAGGTAGGCAGACAGACAGATGGACAGAAAGACGGACGGACAGACAGACAGATAGATAAGTTTGAAAAAGGACAGACAGACAGACAGATAGATAAATAGACCGACGGGTAGAACAATAGGTAGGCAGACAGAGAGACAGACAGAAAGATGGATGGACAGATAAATGGATAACTTTGAAAAAGGACAGACAGACAGACAGACAGACAGATAGATAGATAGATAGATAGATAGATAGATAGATAGATAGATAGATAGATAGATAGATAGATAGATAGATAGATAGATAGATAGATAGATAGATGGATAGATAGATAGATAAATAGATTGATAGATAGATAGATAGATAGATAGATAGATAGATAGATAGATAGATAGATAGATAGATAGATAGATAGATAGATAGATAGATAGATAGATAGATAGATAGATAGATAGATAGATAGAACAATAGGTTGGCAGGCAGACAGACAGACAGAAAGACGGACGCACAGATAATTAGATAACTTTGAAAAAGGACAGACAGACAGACAGACAGAACAATAGGTAAGCAGACAGACAGACGAACAGAAAGACGCACGGACAGATAAATAGATAACATTGAAAAAGGACAGACAGACAGACATACAGCTAGATAGACAGGTAGAACAATAGGTAGGCAGACAGACAGATGAACAGAAAGACGGACGGACGGACAGACAGACAGATAGATAAGTTTGAAAAAGGACAGACAGACAGACAGACAAACAGATAGATAAATAGATCGACGGGTAGAACAATAGGTAGGCAGACAGAGAGACAGACAGAAAGACGGATGGACAGATAGATAGATAACTTTGAAAAAGGACAGACAGACAGACAGACAGACAGACAGACAGACAGACAGACAGACAGACAGACAGACAGACAGACAGACAGACAGACAGACAGACAGATAGATAGATAGATAGATAGATAGATAGATAGATAGATAGATAGATAGATAGATAGATAGATAGATAGATATCGCCTCACAGCAAGAAGATCACTGGTTCGAGCCTCGGCTGGGTCAGTTGGCATTTCTGTGTGCAGTTTGTATGTTCTCCTCGTGTTTGCATGGGTTTCCCTCAGGTGCTCCGGTTTTTTCCAAAGTCCAAAGACATGCGCTATAGGTGAATTTAATAAACTAAATTGGCTGTAGTGTATGAGTGTGTGACATTTGGTCCCCACAATGTAAGGAAATACAGTACATGCCACACAAACACACAGAAAGATACACACACATGCACTCACACACACACACACATCCAGCTTTCAGTATTAATCATAAATGGTTTCCTCTGGCAGGAAGGATTACCCCTCCTCCGTACAGGTGCACCAGGCTTCATTTACCGCAGACACATCAAAGACTGTTCAATCAGGGATTATGATCTCCAGAAACACACAATACAGCGCATAACCTCATACTCGATCGCTCCCTATAAATCTGTGATTATCTGGAGCACAATAGGATTAGGCCTGTCCTCAAATGGCTTATAATCATCCAGGAGGTGGGCTATTGCTCCGGCGGATGCGTTTTATCGCTTTCTTGCTCTTCATTTGGAGTGTTTGAGGTCAGGATAATGCAAGTAGTGTTTTGTACTGTCATCTTGATAGGAGACACCATTATTAAAGCAGACTGCAAAAGGATGTATTGCATTTGAACTTTAATATGCACATCAGGCATCCATAAAAAAGAGAAAACACACACACAGTGATGAGATGTAAATGAAAAGTCAAAAACGACAAGGACTATGCATACTGCATGATGTACTATCATATGCAGTATTTCAAGATCTCGGATAGTAGTATGCTACATGAATGCTAAACAAATTTATGGAGCTAAACGACCGCTGCTTGCACTAAAGTTTACTAAATTTGATGTCAAATGATTCTACATACAATTTTTACATTAATTTCGTCATCCTTTCCTTGACATTTACAAATATGACCTGAAGTAAGATAATAGCACAATGCATACTAAAGAAATAGTGGGATGTAGTAGGCTACAATATTCCAGAAATTCAAAATGATTGCACACTGTACACTCAAAACACAGTACATACAATACAAAATAATCTTCTAATTTAACAACTTCTGCATGTTGTGATTCACGAATGTTCAACGTTTACTTGCAAATATGAATTGATATATGGGAGATTACCGATCTGTTTACTTGTGATGTTGAAAATTCATCTCTGCAGTTAAACAAAATGAATTTGACATTTTAGTTTGAAACCACATATTATACAGACACTCTGGTTGTTGTTTTTTTTGGTGGTAATTCCCAGAAATTTGCAATTTTGTGAATAATATATGTATGTATGCATGTACGCTTTTTTTCCCCCCAATTTCTGTTTAACGGAGTGAAGTTTTTTTTTCAACACATTTCTAATCATAATAGTTTTAATAACTCATTTCCAATAACGGATTTATTTTATCTTTGCCATGATGACAGTCCAGAATTTTTGACTAGATATTTTCAAGACACTTCTATACAGCTTAAAGTGACATTAAAAGGCTTAACTAGGTTAATAAGGTTAACTAGGCAGGTTAGGGTAATTAGGCAAGTTATTGTATAGCGATGGTTTGGTCTGTAGATTATCGAGAAAAAATATAGCTTAATGGGGCTGATAATTTTGTCCCTAAAATGGTGCTTAAAAAAAATTGAAAACTGCTTTTATTCCAGCCGAAATAAAACAAATAAGGCTTTTTCCTGAAGAAAAAATAATATCAGACATACTGTAAAAATTTGTTATACTCTATTAAACATAATTTGGAAATATTTAAAAAAGGAAAAAAAAATTGAAGGGGGCTAATAAGTCAGAATTATTAGCCCCCTACAAATTTTTCTCTTCTTTTTAAAATATTTTACATATATAATATTATACATATATAATATTATACATATTTTTCCCGGTGCCGGGAAAAAAATCATAAAATAACGGCTGATAAATAACACAAAATAAATTACAAAAATTTCCTTAAATTTTAATTTCTGTAATTTAATATCTGTTATGTTTTTTTTAACACATTTCTAATCATAATAGTTTTAATAACTCATTTCTAATAACTGATTTATTTTATCTTTGCCATGATGACAGTAAATAATATTTGACTAGATATTTTTCAAGACACTTCTATACAGCTTAAAGTGACACTTAAAGGCTCAACAAGGCTAATTAATTTAAGTAGGCAGGTAAGGTGATTAATTAAGTTATTAAAAAATTAAGTTGGTGTATAACAATGGTTTCTTCTGTAGACTATCGAAAAAAAAAATAGCTTAAAGGGGCTAATATTTTGTCCTTAAAATGGTGTTTAAAAAATTAAAAACTCCTTTCATTCTAGCCGAAAAAAAAACAAATAAGACTTTCTGCAGAAAAAAGAAAATTATCAGACATACTGTGAAAATTATAAACATAAACATAATTTGGGAAATTATATATATATATATACTGTATATATATAAAAATAAAAATTCTAAGGGGGGCTAATAATACTGACTTCAACTATATATGTATTTATAGCCTAAATCATTTTGGTCTAGTCAAGACAAGATATAAAATGGTAGAGATTAGGCCCAAGAAAGGTTGTAAAACTCTTAATTATATCCAAAATCTTAACTTCTCTCTCTCAGATTTCACTTTCAGGAGCATCTGACATCACACCTTACTCAGGACATGCGTTAGGGCTTCCCCTACTGTAATACACCTAAAACACGTATTGGCGTAAAACTTGTCAATGACAGGGAAGCTAAATAATTATTAAACTAAGTAATTTATCGATATCACAAACATCATAATACCAGCAAATAATGTCTTTCAATTTGGTCACATTCAGCAGCCGCCATCCTTCAACTAATCTTCACCATTGTAAGCTGCTTGCTTTTCTGTTTGGTCCATTGCTCCGTTTGTAAGATAATGTAAAACAATAAATTGCAAACTAAAATAAATAAATTTTGATTATATGGTTTGGAATGAGATTATATATGGTTTTATGAGATTATTTTTAAAAAAAATTGCGATTATTTTGCATTTAATTAAGAATTTTGCAGGATTTTTTGCAACTTTTTGTTGATTTCAGAGTTTGAGGAATAGTGAAAAACTATGGTGTCTGATTATATTTATATAAAAAATAAAACAGCATTTTCTTTTTGCATTTTTAAGTACAGCTGATCAAATCATTATAAAACAGGTAAGTGACATTCTAAGTCGATCTCTCTCTTTTGTATGTTGTAGTGCTGTATTTATACCAAAGTAATCTCCTACTGTTTGCTTTGGGTTAATTGTTGTGACATCCAGATTGCAACACAGAAATACTGGGAAATCTCTGTAGACTGATGGCATTTCATACTGTTCAGTCTTAGATTCTTAAAAGTGTGCAAAATCACCTGTTTTGTCCCTTCAGACATTACGCAAGAGAATCATTTAAATACTAGGTCTAAAGTGAATTGTTTTTAAGCAGTGGTTTCTGCTCTTCTGACAGTCAGCTGTAGATGCTAATGACGAAGAAAGTATAAGAGTAGAAAAGGCAATACACAAGAAGTGCTAACTATACAAATAAACCGTCTGTGCTCAAAGAATCAAGCGCTAGAGTAAGAAGAGGGGAGTGTGTTTCTTTTTATAAAATAAAAAAAAAAAGAGTTTGAACAGGGGGGTTGTTAAAACCACTCACCTGTGTGAAGCACACTTCACAAATGCACAATGTAGTTGTTGTTGTTTTCGTTTTAGAAAAGTGTCTGATGAAAAAGTGCAAAACAGGAGCAAGTGTTGGTTAAAGTGTCAGATCAGGTGGTTTGTCAAGCCCACTCACCTTTGTGAGGCACAATCAGAATTGCTTGTTTTGAGATAGTAGTGAATATACATATTTATGAAATTGTATGATAATAGTAAGAAATAGTATAGTGTGTCATTTCAACATGCTGATATTTTCTTCAGATTAATTTTAAAAGTTGTACTCGAGAAGAGCAAAAGAGAGATTGAGCAAGCGAGCGCCCACCTTCCAATCACAGTTCACCGCTCTGCTGTCATTATCCACATGAGCTCTCACATTCAGCAGACTGATTGGTAATTGTTGGGTGTTCAGTTTGTGTCACCCACGAGCATCCCTGCATAATTACAGGCCGTGGAAACAGAGGCTGCTTTAAACATTTAAGAGCCAAGCTGTCCAACATCGCCTGAATTCAAATCATGTTTATACAAACAAATGCGTGTTTGACTTGTTAGATTTATCTGCAGCATTCTGCTAAATTATTTCTAATTTTGGGTTTCTTTGGCAGACCAATGTTCCCTTTTCGTTCTGCCTTACTGGCACAAACAATTAGGTCTGTTTTGAAGAAGTAGACATAAGATAAACGTACAGCGCATACTGTGAAAACTTTAGGGGGAAAAATGATGGGTAAGACTGGTAAACTAATATTTATCATACACATATTTATTTATTTTTACTCAGATATAAATGTATTCTTTATCTAAAAAAAAAAAAACATCACTATCGCATGCATGATCATACGTAAACAATAGAAATGACATATTTTTTATTATAATCATATCATTTGTTTTAGTGTAGCGCTGTCATGATAACACTTTCACTATGAACAATCTGGAGCTTAGCAAATATTAAAGAGTTAAATATATATATATATATATATATATATATATATATATATATATATATATATATATATATATATATATATATATATATATATATATATATATATATATCTGCATATTAAATTTATTTTGTTCAAAGATGAGTAGAGTTGCTCTAACTGCAACAACTTGGTAGTAGAGCCAATATACATATTTATTAATATATATTTTGTTAATATTCATATACTAATTATTTTACTTAAAGGGCACTAAGGATAAAAACAACCTTTTGGAAGCTGTTTGGACAGAACTATGTGTATGTATAGTGTGTCCACAGTCATATTGGAGTAATACAAACACAATAAGTCTCTTTTTTAAATTTCTGACATAAAATGAGAGGGATTTAAATCCTATTTTAGAGGCCTAACGCAATGTGACGTAGAAGTGCGCTTTTGCATCTAATCACAGAGTAACATGTTTTAATCCCAGTTTCAAACAAAAATGTTCTCTGTACGTGTGTATCTGCTAATTTTGTAAAAAACAAAATAAAACTGTAAACATGTTTACAATTTAAAATGTACAGAATAATTTTGTAAAAAACTAATTAATTTTATTTAAATTTTAAAGAAACTTTGTGTAAGAAATAATCCCATTTTTAGTATTTAAACAAAAAATTATTGTTGTTTTTATAAAAATATTTTGGCAGCTGTGGTTGCCAGAATAATTTTGTAAAAATTACAATAAATATATATATATATATATACAGTATATATATATACAAAGTATATATATATATATATATATATATATATATATATATATATATATATATATATATATATATATATATATATACATACAGTATATATATAATTAAAACTGTTTAATATACAGAATAATTACGTGAAAAACAACTTTTTACTATTATTTACTAATATTATCAATAACATTGTTTAAAAAAAAAATCTGCCAGCTTTGGTAGCCACAATAATTATGTAACGAAAATACATTTTAAAATGTAAACAACTTTACAGCATAAAACCATGACTTTAGTCAATTGTGTTTATTTATAATAATCAAAAAAATATAAAGTAATTTTTAAATGTCACAACAAACCTAAACTAATTGATTAGTTATAATACATTTAAATTCATTAAATTCAACACAAACTACTAAATTTCAACTAAACTGTTTTTATTTTTTTTTTCTCTTAATTTTTGCTATTTTTGAAAATTGTATTTAAAATTTTTTTCTATAACAAATACATTTGGGTACTAATTTTTTAAGTTATTATTGTAAGTTATTTTGTTAGATTAGGCCCAGATTTGGCTTCAGTACTGACTAATCTATTGTATAAGCACAAATGTAATATTGTCAAGCTTCCAATGGAAAATATTAATTTAAATGAAAGATTACCAATTTAACCAATAAATAATAAGTAACCAATTTAATAATCACAAATACAATTACTATAAAAAATCCACAGTCCATTCCGGTTGAAGGAGACGAAGGTGAGATGGTGTAAGAGACCAGAGAGAGAGTCACCTGAGGATTAGATCTGTTCCTGAGATCCTTTCTAAACGTTCAGCCCACCCGCTACAAAAGGCTGCCCTTGGCTAAAAGGATTTCTCTCTATACGAGTTATTTTATCATGACTCAGTCAGTATTAAAGCGGGATTAAACCTGTTTGAAGATAAAGTGTTTGACAGCTAGCAGGAGAGTCAGTCCTCAGAGAGTGTGTGTGATTGAGTAAAATACACTCGCAGTAATGAAGTGCAGGTCACACAGGTGAAGATAGCACAACATATCAGTTCAGCGTAAACTCAGATTACAGGCACTAAAGCTACACCAGAGGAGTGCTGAGAGATATAGATGCGCTCTATATAAAAACACAGAAATTAGTGTTAACGGGGTACAAAATAATAGTTTAAATTGACATAATATATGTGTGTGCACTCTGTGTATATATTATGTACACATCATACCTGTCAACCCTCACGTTTTTTCCAGGATTCATGCATATTTTACAGTTCTATCCCACCATGATCCCGTAAAGCTATTTTCCAGTCTGTTCAGTGCTTTTGCTTTGTTTATTCTCGAAAACACTTTGAAATAAACATAAAAATTGGGATTGGGGGGGTCAAACATAAGTAGTTTTGTCCTAAATGAGCATAAACAGTTAGGAAAGCAATCGAATGCTTTCGTTTTAATGTTAGATTTGTGCATTTTTAAAGTGACACCTGTTATTTAATGTTATCAAATGAAAACAAGTCTAATTAAATCATTCATTCGTTGCTTTTTAATCAGAATGTGTACGATATACTTTGAAGAAATGGCTAATGAGATTTGATTCTATTTTTCTTTAAAATAGCTATTAATTTTAATAAGCTAAAGTGTTTGTTAATTTATTTGCTACAAAAGTATACAATTAATTTTTTTCTTTTGTTAATAATAATAATAATAATAATAATAATAATAAAACATATTACAGACCATTTAACTGTTTATTTACAACGAAACAGCTCCAAATGAGCATATTTAGTTATTTGGGGATTTTTTAAAGGGGGTCGGGCAATACGTACCTTATTATGGTGGGCATATCCTGTGTGCATATATATATGCATTCATCAGTATATAGTACATAGCCTATATGGCCTATTAAACATTGTGAATAGTAACCTGCTAGGAGGTATCATGCTCAGATTTACATCAAGTATAAAATCAGCCTCACTGTATGTGTGCGTAATTATGATGTACACACACTGAAGTCAGCACATGTTATCTGAAATCTCAGTAAGCAATAAGCCAAGCGTATGACACCAGTAATGAGAGGGGATGGAGAGAGGGAAAGATTATTTATCTGTTATTGTGCTTAATCAAACTCTTATGCAACTTTAACAAGCAGATAATTAACCCCAAGCAGCTGAAAATAACTCAGAGGTGCATTATTAATGCAAGACATATTACATTCATTAGCCTGAGAGCAGCGCTGCGTGAAGTTTAGATGCTGTGAACGCGGCAGTGGGCGAGAAGATTTCAGCAAAGGCCACAGTGGGGACAGAGAGAAGAGAGACCTCCAAATGAGACACAGTTCTGGGGTTAAACACCACACACGGCTCGGTAACAAATCCTGTTTATAGAAGGCTTAGCTTGGATTGATATTTAAAAGTTGATGGATGGATGGATGGATGGTTATTATGGATGGATGGATGGATGGATGGATAGTTATTATGGATGGAAGGATGGACCAATGGACTGACAGACAGAGGGACGACCAAATAACAGTTAGAAGATGCACAGAAAGATGGATGGATGGATGGATGGATGGATGGATGAAACAATAGTCTAAAGGTGGACAGACGAATGAATAGAAAGACGGATAAAACAACAGTTTGAAGATTGATGAAACCAGTCTGAAGATGTACGGAGGGACATGCGGATAAACAGATCAAACAACAGTCTGAAGACAGGCAAAACAACAGTGTAAAGATGGACAGACAGACTGAAGGATGGAAAAAACAACAGGAAGAAGATGGATGGATGGTTGGACAGATTTACGGACAGACAGTTCTATCAAATGACAGTCTGAAAATGGAAGGATAAACGAAACTACAGTCAGAAGATGGATAGACGGACAGACGGATGGACAGGTGTACGGATGGACAAATTGATCGAATGACAGTCTGAACAGACAAATGAACAAAACAACAGTCTGAAGATGAATGGTCAGACAGACAGACAGTTAGACAGAAGGATGGACGAAATAACTGTCAGAAGACAGATAGACAAAAGGACAGATGTACTGACAAACAGATCGATCAAACGACAAAGACGGATGAATGGGCGAAACAAAAGTCTGAAGATGGATGAAACAAAAGTCTGAAGATGGATGAAACAAAAGTCTGAATATGGATGGATAAACAGACAGAAATACAGATTGATCAGTCTGAAGACAGATGAAACAACAGTCTGAAGATGGACAGACAAACGAAACAACTGTCTGAAGACATATAGACGGACATGAAACAACAGTCTGAAAACATTCAGATGGACAGATGAAACAACAGTCTGAAAACATTCAGACGGACAGATGAAACAACAGTCTGAAGACATACAGACGGATCAAAACAACAGTCTGAAGACATAAAGACAGACAGATTAAACAACAGTCTAAAGACATACAGATGGATCAAAACAACAGTCTGAAGACATACAGACGGACAGATGAAACAACAGTCTGAAGACATACAGACGGACAGATGAAAAAACAGTCTGAAGACATACAGATGGATCAAAACAACAGTCTGAAGACATACAGTACAGACAGACAGATTAAACAACAGTCTAAAGACATACAGATGGATCAAAACAACAGTCTGAAGACATACAGACGGACAGATGAAACAACAGTCTGAAGACATACAGACGGACAGATGAAACAACAGTCTGAAGACATACAGACGGACAGATGAAAAAACAGTCTGAAGACATACAGACGGACAGATGAAACAACAGTCTGAAGTCATACAGATGGATCAAACAACAGTCAGAAGATGGTCAGTTAGACTAATGGATGAATATTTAAAAGTTTGTTGAAACATAAGATAGATAGATAAATTGTGTTTTCCACAGGTTATTTAATTAGTGATGCACAGCTGAAACTTTATGCATCATTACTCCAGTCTTTAGTGTTATTTTAGTGACACGATGGTAATAGTTTGAACATGTTGTTTACATGTACTGCACTTCAATACTGCTACTAAAATAGAAATGCTTCACACGTCTTAATTTGATTTGTGTTTACAATAATTATGACACCATACCTAAAGTGCTATTCTATTGCATGGTTACGAACCAAGCTTAATTTGTGTGGCGGCAGTTGTAGCAGCCTCTGCTTGAATGCAGCAGCTGTTGAATAGTTGAGTAGTTATGTCAAACCTGCCCAAGCAACCAAGTGACATGCGCAACACCAAGGTCAGCCTTGTTTGCTAGGTGTGTGCAAAGCACTTGACATGCGGTTCAAACGCGCATACATCTTTCCACCTCCATGAGAAATCTCATCAAGATTTAGGGCTCTATCATACACCCGGCGCAACAAGGCGCAAGACATATTTGGTGCCATTTGTTGCTATTTTCAGACCAGCACAACCCTAATTTTCATGTTTTGCATCAATTTGTTTAAATAGCAAATCCATTTGTGCCACGTTGTGGACTCATGGCTGTGCTGGTCTATAAAAGAGGTTTGTTACTGATCTTATTGATTTATTGATTGAAGTGTGTAATAATGTAATATTTAATTAAATTAATATTATTATTATTAGTATTATTTATAATATGCATATTTATATTTGTTTTGATAAAAACAAGTTTAGATTTGTGCACCCGTCGGGTTTTGGACCATATGGGGCATAGGATGTGTGTTTGGATCTGGTGTTTTTTTGACCACACTTCGTTATTATTATTAATTTATTTGTTAGAACTGAAATTAGAAATGAGAACTGAATTTAGAAATAGTTTTGAAATAAATACTTTCGCCCCATGTGCTTAGACTTTGTGCCTAGATCATTGAAATAGATCCCGTAATCTCACGAGTCCTTGTAATACGAGATCTCATAACACCCTTACTTGTATGTAAAAGTATTTATATAACTAAAATAAAGTGTACATATTAGTCACAAAAACGTACAAGAATGTTCTCTTTGAAATCACTTGAAAAGGTACCACCCTCACAACAGTTTTTTTTTGTACCTATTTTAAGTATATTTAAGTTTTATTTAATTTTTTCACTTACTCTTGTAAGAAAATATCAGAAGTTGGTGTATATACTTTCAGTATCACCTTCACTTGAGATAACAAAATCTAATTTTGTTTTATACAAAATAAACTGCTCCAG
>NC_141033.1:46427500-46430000 GCF_052040795.2 Danio rerio | reverse complement strand
ATTGTTTCTACTTTATAATTAATGTTTTCAACTCACAGCAATAAAACTCTACAATGAGTGCAACAGTTTGTATTCTATAGTTTATTATTACAATTTTTCATTTTCCATATGTGCAATTTCTGTATTTTGGCTTTTTTTTTTTTGCAGTCCACTTAGAATCCAACATGGAAATCAATGTTTTCTTTATTGGCATTGATTGTTTTGAAATTTAAATGTCATTAACATGCCTGTGTTTTAATTTCATCATTAAATATGGCTGTCAACACAAACAATTATATTTTGAATTTGAATTCTAATAAACAGTTATATTTTGAATTTAAATAGTTTTTGTCTTGCGTTTACATTAATTTTACATTTGAATAGCCAAAATTACAAGCTTCAGTATTTTAAATGCGATTAATCGCGATGAATCGCGATAAAACTTTTTAAAAATGTGCGATTAGTTAGTTAATTTTTTTTAATCGATTGACAGCACTAGTGCATAGCAATATTTTAAGCAAAACTGTGCCATTACACTGCTGTTTAAACCGTCACACTCTGCTCTTTTTGGTGGAATGGGTAATCAATGAAGACTGGCCACCAGACTGATCAAATTTAACCATTAAACCTCCAACACTAAATTGGCCAGTTTCAGTTTCATTGTCCAACCTCTGTATATCTACTATGACTTATCAGAAATTTACCATGATCTGACCCTCAGTCAACGCTTAAATAAAACATAACTGAGATCTCCTGAAAGAACAAGCTCTGAACTGTAAAGCCTTCCGCTGGGAATCCACTTTACGGCTGCAATCTAGAGAATAACAGCCGGTAAGCTGCTTTTTTTTTATTTTCACCATTTCTAACACAGCACTGGCGGTCTCAAGACGCGTTTAATTGGAAGGGCAAGAATCTACCTTCAAACACAAGGCTGGCATTTCTTCTCCAGCTCTCTGTTTCTCTCCTGCAAAGCTGTCAGTGTTTGGCACAGCAAGAATAGCTCTGAATGAAAGACAGAGTGTCTATTCTGGGCATCAGAGTGTCTTTATGGGTTCGAGGCCAAATAGATCCTGAGGTCATGTGTCTGAATGAGACAAAAGAGGGAATGTAGGAGAACAGTAGAAAGCAAGAGAAGACATGCAGATGACTTTTAGTGTGAACAGCCCTTCATTGGAGATTTGGGGCTCTATTTTGACGGTCCATGCGCAGAGCGCAAAATGCAGGGCGCAAGCACTTTCAGGGCGTGTCAGAACGCATTTTTGCTAATTTACAGACGGGAAAATCCGCTTTGCGCCAAGGCGCATGGTCTAAAAGGGTTGAGTTTATTTTCTTAATGAGTTATAGGTGTGTTTTGAGAATAAACCAATTAGAGTCTCATTTCCCATTCCCTTTAAGAGCCAGCTGCGTCGCGCCAAGAGCGCATTCGCTATTTACAGGACGCAAAGTAAGTCTAAGTGGAAAAAAATTTGCATTTCACTAGCAAACAGTTAACAGTTCACATTTTTTTTTTAACAGAAAACTGTTAAACAGAGCATCTACTGCGCGAGAATGAGAGATAATGCATCACTTTCACTTTCGCTCTTGGATAGGGAAACGTTTACGCACAGACATTAATTAGTCTATAAATAATTAATTGCGTTTGTTAAATGCAAATATTCGTTTCAAAACTATTTGTAAGTTCCGTTCTAATTTCCAGCAAACGAATAAATGAACAATATTAACGAAGTGTGTTCAAAAACCTGAGTTATATCCTAAAACACATGCTGTGCTCCTTATGGTCCAAAACCTGACAGGTGGGCAAATCTAAGCTTGTTTTTAATAAAACAAATATAAATATGGATATAATAAATAATACTGCTAATAATAATAACATTATACAAAAGCAAATTGTTATGAATGAACTGAAAAAGCCTCCCGAGATAAGGAAGACATAAAAGCAGTGGTTTTTCATAATTATGTAGGTTAGAAAAATAATATGTTTTGTAATATTTTAATCCTTTATATTTATGTCCTATATTCTTATTATATCCTATATATATCCTTAATATTTAAATTTTTTCATATGTAAAGATATTTGCCTATTGCTCTCTTGTGTGTATTAAGCAGTGTGTAAGCGAGGCGCAACTCTGCGCCGGAGTTTAGACCGGGTTTGTTTTGGTCTAATGAAAAATCTATTTTAGTTTCTCAAAATAGCGACGCGCCAGCAGTGCGCCTCAGAACGCCTTCCTTTTTAGACCAGAATGCCTATCGGCGCACATATGAGCGCTAATGCATTTGCTATTTAAACAGCGTAGCGCAACGCCTCAAAATGACTCTTGCGCCAAGCTGAAACTAGCAAATAAGTATTGCGCCACGCCTTGCGCCACATTGCGCAGAGTGTATGATAGGGCCCTTGATGTGTTTAATAAAGTCAAGATATGTGATTAAGTTATGCGCTGAAAATCGTGCTTCATTGCTTTAAGTCTTTCATTTTCACACCATTATTGACACCAAATGGAAGTGGAGGAAAGAGATAAAATAC
>NC_141033.1:46397500-46422500 GCF_052040795.2 Danio rerio | reverse complement strand
ACACACATACACAGCGCAGACACACATACACACACACACACACACACACACACACAGACAGCGCAGACATTTAGCTGTGCACTGTTTGAACGCAAATGTGACAGGATACAGAGTAATATCCACTGCTGTATGGATGTCTGTTATGTTGATGTACAAAATATTGTACATGATTTAACGTCAACAAACCAGGATTGAAGCGTCTTCTTTCATAATTGTTCTGACACGCGGATGTGCTGATAAAATAAAGCTGAAGTAAATCGCTGTAATTCATTACAAATATGCACGTAAAACATGTTAAACTTGTAAAACTCACTCTACTTGATCACATTTGATGAAGATTGATGATCATAGCGAACTGAACAGACCTTTTATTACTGGTTGCTATGCGCTCGTCATGTCTTGTTGATTTGATTATGCACGTGTTTACCGGGACATGTTAATAGGCAGCTGTCAATCAACATTGATAGGCTGGGGGACAGCACCCATACGTCAAGTTGCGGTCAGTCTGAAAACCACTCCAATTGGTCCACTGTCTATGTTGTTAAATAAAAAAAAAAGGACTGGGTGTGTTTTTAATCACCCCAATATGACAGTCTGTACACTATACCTACACACATGTCTGTCCAAACTGCTTAAAAAGTAGATTTTTCACCATAGGTGCCCTTTAATAATGTTCTATATAATAATTTCTATATTTCAGGGTACTGTATGCATGTTGAGAAATCTAGAAGAAAATGTTTTTGGTGAACTTGAGTCTAATCTTCACACTATTAGAGTTAAACATTTTAACCTTTTAAATCCTTTAATCCTTAAAGGATTTTTTAAAACCTATTTTATAAAATATTTTAATTAAGTTTAACTGTTTAAGACACTACAGACTTTTGATTTTGCTTGTACAAAAAAAACATCCTTTCGGACTCATCTAGTCAAGTTCGGTATCCTCATTTCTATTTAAAATGAATATCAATACAAATGGTGAAGCAATCTTATAAAATATGTTTCAGGGCAAAGAGAATGTGTCTGTCCATTAGTCTTGTCATCCTCTTTCTGTTGCTCTCTGCATCTTTGACCTTCTTTTCTTCCTATTCTGTTCCTCTTTTTCACACCACACAGCATCTCACATGGGACGGCTCTCTATCCGTCTCTCCTTTCAGAAACTCATCTGCATTGGTGACATTTGATCCCTGCTGTATATTGTGCCATTCTGACACTCTATGCGGATTCATATGCTAAGTTTGTGTTCAGTTTCTAAAGGATGGGGAAGAAATTCATGATAACAATGTATATACATATATCATTGCAAAGCAAAGCTATATCATATCATTTCACGGTACGATAATACCTCGGTATGAATGGCACGGTACGGTATTTATTGAATAATTTACAGGAAAAACAAAACTAATGAAAAGACTCGAAAAAAGTGCCAAAAGTGTTTATTTACCTTAGCACTGAACATATCAATGACATGTAAATTAGCCATCTATCTGTATGTTTCGAAACAGGAACTTAATTTTTTAATTTTAATAACAAAAAACTATTAAACCATATAAAAAATAAAGTTTAAATTTAGTATTGTTGAAAACTCATCACATTCAACATTTAAATCACTCACTCACTTAGATAGAGATGGGATTTTTAAGGAAAATGATCATATAACTATAATCTGGTAAAAGCTGGGATCTCTGGGCATGTCCCCTGCAACAGAAAAAAAACCCCTCTCATTTGGGACTGAGGATTCTGGGACAGAGAGATATGATTTAGCCAAGGTTGACAGCAGTGGGTAACGCTGTGCATTGTCTTTCCACCACTTGAGAGGACAAGTCATGAGTGAGATAGAGGTCTCTTTGCAGTACAAGTCAATGTCTGCATCAATCTAACAAATGTGCTGTGTTCTGCAGTCCCCATGACTGTTTTTAGTCGTATTCCCCGACTTATATTTCACCAGTCTGGCAGTGCCTGCACATTGTTTTTTTCTTTGTCTGTCACCTTTTCTCCTTTTTCGTATCTTTTTAGAAAGAAACCGAAATGCTTCCACACATCCGATTTAAAACCCGCTTTAGGTTCGATCATTTCCAGCTCTTTTTCTTCCCCGCTACTAGCAACACACTCCATTTCCGCATTACTGGATGTGTAGAGACAACAGACCGAAAAGGATGATGGCCACGCCTGGGCTGATGGAAATTGTAGTTCCCGCTACCTCCCGTTCGCTTCATTCGCCTAAGCAAACTTTTCTCAGAAATATAGTTTTATTGAGTCATTCGCCTATGGTAATATTGGAAAAAATTACTATTACATCCCCTTATATATATATATATATATATATATATATATATATATATATATTTTTTTTTTTTTTTTTTTTTTTTTTAAACCAAAATCTGTCAATGTATGTATGTGTCAACAGCTCCTTTAGAATCACATCCTCAAAACCGGGACAACTTAGCTGTTTTTTATGGCCATGCAGTAACACACTGTACAGCTGACAACAATTACATCCAGTTACATTCATCTAGGGTGTCCAATTAAATCTTTTTACAGAGATTTCAGATCTGCTCAGCTTTTCTCATTGTTTCAGCTTTGTGTGGCTGAGCTTCAGCTGTCTCACTTCTCGTATAACATGTAGTTTGAGCTGCCGTTGGTTGTTTTGCCTGAAGGGATGACACTATCTGTCCGAGATCCATGTGATCCTAATTTATTTTATTGACACTTCAGTCCACTGGAGACTCTACATTCTTTAGATCCGTCCTTTAAAATACACAGTTGATGGAGGCCAAGATGGAAAACTAGACTTTCTTTTTACCTGCTTCACTGACTTTGTGAGCAACAAAATAAGCTGTGTGTGTATGTGTGTGTGTGTGTGTCTTAGTGAAAAGCTGATTGGGTTTGCTCTCCTCTTTCAACAGTGTGTTCGTCCTCAACACCTACACACCTCTGAAATCTAATTTAACTCGCACTTTATATTTATTCAGCGCCTTCCCAGCAAACAAAAGCATTCAAAGTGCCTCACATGTGCCGCATGACAAATAAGGACAAGGGTAGAGATAATACATAAAACAAATATAAATGTCAAATCAAACAAATAGCTCAAAAGATAGCACGAATAACCTAAAACAAATAGGGATTTAATTACTTTGCCAAATTAATGAGGAGGATTAGATAAACCCAAGACAAAGGATTTTAATAGACTTTTCAACCAAGACTTTCACATACAAACAGAGAAGATAATGTTATGTAGTCTTCCACTTTTTTATTTGCAAAAGTTTGTTTAAAGTCAGCATTTATTAGAAATTGCAATAGTCTTTACATTTTCCAACTGTGCATATATATATATATATATATATATATATATATATATATATATATATATATATATATATATATATATATATATATATATATATATATATATACCTGACAAAAGTTTTCGATCTCATTTCTAAGAGCAACAAATAATAACTTGACTTCTCATTGATCATTTGGAAAAGTGGCAGAAGGTCGATTTTTCTGATGAATCATCTGTTGAACTGCATCTCAATCATCACAAATACTGCAGAAGACCTACTGGATCCCACATTGACCCAAGACTCTCACATAAATCAGTAAAGTTTGGTGAAGGAAAAATCATGGTTTGGGGTTACATTCAGTATGGGGGGGTGCAAGAGATCTGCAGTATGGATGGCAACATCAACAGCCTGAGGTATCAAGACATTTGTGCTGCCCATTACATCACAAACCACAGAAGAGGGCAAATTCCTCAACAGGATAGCGCTCCTCCTCAAACCTCAGCCTCCACATCAAAGTTCCTGAAAGCAAACAAGGTCAAGGTGCTCCAGGATTGGCCAGAACAGTCACCAGACATGAACATTATTGAGCATGTCTGGTGTAAGATGGAGGAGGCATTGAAGATGAACCCAAAGAATCTTGATGAACTCTGGGAGTCCTGCATGAACGCTTTCTTTGCCATTCCAGATGACTTTGTTAATACGTGATTTGAGTCATTGCAGAGATGTATGGATGCAGTCCTCCAAGCTCATGGGAGTCATACACAATATTCTTTCTTTTTCCACTGCACCATGACTTTATATTCTATACTGGACATTATTTCTGTTAAGTGACAAGAGTTTTGTCTGAGCAAAGTCAGACCTTACTGTCCTAATTAAACCATTGAAAAATCAAGGCATGATCATATTTTATTTTGGTAAAATAAGCGTAATCTTGAGGCCTTTGCCTTTCATATAAGCCACTTCTAATCCTAAATGATCAACTAGAAGTCAAGTTATTATTTCTTGTTCCTATAACAAATAATAACTGTTCCTAAAGACTTTTGTATGTATGTATGTATATATATATAAGTTGATATGTATTTCTAGACAGCAATAAGAGTGAGTTGCAGATAGCACTAAAAAAATTTATTTATGCAACAAATAGCTCTGCGTTTTCCCAAAGGTTTGTGGCAGGTTCGTT
The DNA here is from genome assembly GCF_052040795.2 of Danio rerio. Lineage (NCBI taxonomy): Eukaryota > Metazoa > Chordata > Actinopteri > Cypriniformes > Danionidae > Danio > Danio rerio. The sequence continues at coordinate 46,418,036 of NC_141033.1, read as the reverse complement.
TTGTTAATCACCTCCTAATGACTTCAGTTTCAGATTATTGTTTTGCACACAAGTGTGGCATTATAGGACTTTTTATTATTTATTTGATTGTCTCATTTGGGATTTGTCTTATTGGATTTGACAGTGTGAAGTCTGAATGTTTATATCGCACTATGCTTATTTTTTGTTTAATATTTTCAATACGGCAAACTTTGTTTGACTTTTGCATTGATCTGGAGCAGGCGATGGTTTGAACAAAAACTGCAGACCGTCTGAATGAAAATGTAAATGCACTTTCTGACAGTACACAATGCTTATAAAAGGACAGAAATAGCTGTTTCTCCTGTAACCCCTGAATAGTAAGCACTACTTTATTGGCCAGGAGACAAAAGTAATATGAAAAAGAAATGACTTTGAAACTTTTTCCAAGACAGTCAGTTTGCTTCAGATATACACTACCTGACAAAAGTCTTGTCGCCTATTCAAGTTTTAGGAACAAAAAATAATAACTTGACTTCTAGTTAGGGCTGCATGATTCTGGCAAAAATGTGAATCACGATTTTATTTGCTTAAAATCAAGATCACGATTTTCTCACCATTCTATACATGTAAAATAAAGGTTAATATGATTAGCCTATTATTATTGTTTAAACTTAAACATGTGGTAAAACAATAATAATAATAATAATAATAATAATAATAATAATAATAATAATAATAATAATAATAATAGGCCTATGTGTAGGTCTACTGTTGCTTAAAATGCAAAATTTTGTACAGTCCTTATGGTGGACTTAAACAGACTTTCAATATGTCCTGTTTGTTAATTCACAGTAAAATCTGAATACAACTATTCATAATTATAAAATTGATTTATTATGTTTAAGACATGTGCTTGTCATCTGTCACTGACAACATTATTAGACCATTTGTTTTCACTGGTAAATTTAGAATTTTGTCATTATCAGATTCCTTCTTGCATTATATTCAACATTATATATAGGCTAGGGTTGTTATACTGACACAGTAAACATTTATTTTCATGCACAACACTTTGTGTTCGCTATATCAAAAAATGTGTTCGCACATTTCGAATGCTTGTCGTAATCATAACACTAGAATGCAATATGATTATTTAAATGAGCGCGCAGGTTTCACTTTCACTTCCGAGTTGGGCTCATGGCACCTGTCACTATGAGAAAAACCACATGAATGCAAATCAAACCTGACGCACGGCCTGCAAACGATCTCTGTGCAACAAACTGAACGTTATTTACAACTTCATTACCTGTTCTTCACAGCCTATGCGGGTTGTGTTGACTAAAGTAGCCGTCATTGGTCGTGCATGCGCGCGTTCTCGGAACAGCCGGCGGTCAGCTCACGTGTGATTATGCGGCCACAAATACATTATTACATAAAGAAAGACTGACATTTCTGGCCAAATTATACCTTATAAAAAGAGTGTGTTACACTTTTAACACCATTTGAAGGTGTCAATGTTGCTGTGAAGACTTGTGCGACTGCCTTGCTTCTCTCCTGACCTTATAATTGGCTGAATCGTAGAAAAGCTGAATTAAGATCGTGTGTAGGGTCTAATCGAGATTGTGATCTTTTTTCGATTAACTTCTAGTTGATCATTTGGTATCAGAAGTGGCTTAAAGGAAAGTCAAAGGCCTCTAGATTACACTTATTTTACCAAAATAAAATATGATCATGCCTTGTTATTTGATTATATAATTAAAACAGTAAGGCCTGACTTAAGACAAAGGCTGAGGCTGAGATAAAAATCTTGTAACTTAACAGAAATAATGTACAGTAAAGAATATAAAGTCATGGTGCAGTGGAAACCCGAATGAATATTGTGTATGACTCCTATGAGCTTGGAGGACTGCATCCATACATCTCTGCAATTAATTAAATAACTAATTAATAAAGTCATCTGAGTTCATCAAGATTCTTCGGATTCATCTTTATTGCCTCCTCCTCTAACCCCAGACATGCACAATAATGTTCATGTCTGGTGACTGGGCTGGCCAATCTTGGAGCACCTTGACCTTGTTTGTTTTCAGGAAACTTGATGTGGAGGCTGAAGTATGAGAAGGAGTGCTATCACCAAAATTGACGGATTTCTGTGAGAAAATCCTTGTAAAAATCTTACATTTTCATACGATTGAACTGACTTTGTATAAATTAGCTGCTAAACTAGCAACACCTAAAATAGTTACTTTTCCTTGTGAGATCAATCTGTAATATCTCCACTATTAAACAGTATAATAACTCTGTGCTCTCATTATAAGTCAGCAGTCTTGTGTGTGTCTGTTTCTCCTTGAATATACCCTGACATGCCTCCGTTGTTTTGTTATTAGCGCACGCTGTCTGCAGCAGGAGTGAGCTGAGAGTTCAGCGGATACGGCTGCTAATTGAAATGCTTGTTTGTGTATGACTGCTGTCGGGTCAGTGTAATTGGGTGGGTGCTTTTGCTGTCAGGTCAGAGCTCTGAAGGTCAAAATCATAGCGAGAGGTTGAAACCAGCGACCCTGTTTAATGAGTACAGCGGGAGAGGCCAGACGGATCGGCGCTCAGGGGCCCTGAGAAGAAAAGCATTTGTCTGTGTTGCTGCTCTATTCTGGCCCTCCAGCAGCCTGTGACAGACAGAACTTTACTCATGCATTTGATTGTGTTGTGAGGCCATCAGCATGTATATAAAGTCGAAGACATAATTATTAGCCCTCCTGTTTATTTTTTTTTTTCTTTTTCAAACATTTACCAAATGATTGATAAGTTTGACGTGTTTCCCCCCTAATGCTGCGTTCACACCAGATGCGGAAGGAGCATCAAGCACGAGTGATGTACATGTTAAGTCAATGCAAAGACATGAATAGACATTCTGCCGCGCATTACGTGCGAATTGAGCGTTTTGCACGTTTGACGTGCTTAACACGCGTTTTGCGCGATTAGCTCAAGTTTGAAAATCTAAACTTCAGGGAACATTAGCGCCATGTTAACCAATCAGGAGCTTGCTCTTGTGGGGGTCGTAATTATGATGTAGTGCCTGTTGCTGGTGCTCCAGGGGAAATCCTCCTGCACACACTGACAACAGTTCATCAAACTGGGCTCGGCTCAGTCAGAAGCACTGCTGAATGCTTCCATCATCCAGGTTAAGTTTCTAGAGGAGTTTATGAGTTTACAGAACTGGGTGCACCTCTGAAAGGATCTAGTCGACTCAGACACTGCTCCAAACGAATCGACGCTGTTTTTCAGCTTTCATAAAGCACATAAACACAGCTATTTTCTTAATAAAATCCCTGTTAGCCATTTAGCAACGAAACTAGAGTCAACAGGCAGACAGAAGCCCTGCCCATCATGCAAATTTGACACGCAAATGAAGCAATTAAAGCCTGTTCTATACTAGACGCGTACGCTAGTTCGCTTGAGTGGGCGTGGCAAATGTGCAATACCTATTTGCGTGCATTCCCTATGCAACAAGAACAAATGTCTAACATCACCAAGTGTCTGGATCCTTCAAAGCTTGGAATTGAAATTTTTGAGATGTGTGACAACGTGTACCTATCTATGCCTTTAATGCACTTCATGATGGTTCTTATGTCCTTGTCGCAGCACCAATGGCCTCGAAATTCATTTACTGATTCAGTCTGGTGCGTAACAGTTACATGGGTATTATGGCACCAGGTTTCGGTACCCAACCATATGGGCGAGGCAGTGGCGCAGTAGGTAGTGCTGTCACCTCACAGCAAGAAGGTAGCTGGGTAGCTGGTTCGAACCTCGGCTCAGTTAGTGTTTCTGTTTGGAGTTTGCATGTTCTCCCTGCCTTCGTGTGGGTTTCCTCCGGGTGCTCCGGTTTCCTCAACAGTCCAAAGACATGTGGTACAGGTGAACTGGGTAGGCTAAATTGTCCTTAGTGTATGAGTGTGTGTGTGTGGATGTTTCCCAGAGATAGGTTGTGGCTGGAAGGGCATCCGCTGCGTAAAAAACTTGCTGGATAAGTTGGTGGTTCATTCCGCTGTGGTGACCCCGGATTAATAAAGGGCTAAGCCGACACGAAAATGAATGATTATTTATATATATATATATATATATATATATATATATATATATATATACATACACACACACACACACACACACACACACACACACACACACACACACACATACACACACACACACACACACACATATATGTATACACACAGTACAGACCAAAAGTTTGGACACATCTTCTCATTCGAAGAATTTTCTTTATTTTCAATAATGAAAATTTTAGATTTCACAATGAAGACATCAAAACTATGAATTAACACATGTGGAATTATATACATAACAAAAAACGACCAATATTTTTGTCATATTCTAGGTTCTTCTAAGTAGCCACCTTTTGCTTTGATTACTGCTTTGATTACACTCTTGGCATTCTCTTGATGAGTTCAAGAGGTATAGTCACTCTATATAAACAATGTCATTGTTGTCTATGATTGTACTTGGCATAAAATTAAAGACGAAAAAACTTTGACCTTTGATCTTAACAAGCTGCTCATATCTGTTAATAAAGTGAATATATGAACATTCTTACATTTAGCCCCTTTAAAGATGAAAATGGCACAAGAAAAATAACTTATGAGCGAAGTCAGATAAATAATTGATATTAAACTTTTCGATTGCATTGCTGTGAAAACTGAGGTGTATTTTTAGTAGTGTATATAAACTTGCCACTAACAAAACTGCATCAAAAACTAATGTTTTGATTTCAATAATGTAAGTTTCAGAACTATACACTTCTTACTTCTTAGTTTCACACAGTATGAAAACCAAATCAAGCTCATTTATCTCAGAAGATCAAGACAAAAACATCCAATTCCGTGTGAAATGACCTCTTTAAAAGCACTATAAACCTGTCCAGCCTGTCATTACCTCCACATATCACACTCACACACCCAGAGTAAGAAAGAAATGTAATCTCAAACCTCATTAAAGGCGCAAAACAACATCTGGCTTTTTAGAGGCCATTATTAAAGCACAGAATAAGAAAAAAATAAGAAAAAATGAAAAGATCTCATCTAGAAAACCTATGGAGCATGTTTTTTTTTGTTTTGTTTTTTTCTAAAAGCTTTCACTCCAGCATCAACACACTGCATTAGTCATGTCTGTCTTCGCCGCCTGTCCTTTTTATCCCTCCAAATGTGCCTCAGCACGAGCACCTGAGAGAACAGAGCATCTTTCTGCAAATACATTAGTCCGGCTTACAGCGCACGCACACCAGCCGACACAAAACCAACAACTCCATCTGATCCCAGCATGCATCTGTAGACCCACCAGCAGTCAGAAAGCAAAATCATGGAGTGGAGAAAGCAGAAAAAAACTGCAGGAAATACAGAACTGCCACATTCAGCACAGCATTGCATCATGGGAACTGCCAAGGGTAATGATTTAAATATACACAGCTGAAGATAGAATTATTAGCCCCCCTGAATTATTTGGCCCAATTTCTGTTTAGCGGAATGAGGTTATTTTTCAACCCATTTCTAAACATAATAGTTTAAATAACTCATTTCTAATAACTGATTTATTTAATCTTTGCGACGATGACAGCACATACTATTTGACTAGATATTTTACAAGATACTAGTGTAACACGGGGAGTGACACTGACAACAGAGGTGAGGATCCACGTGCAGGTTTATTAGAATTGTTAGGCAAGCAGTGGTCAATACAGGGGCAAACAGATGTATGAGGGCAATCCAGAGTCAAAGTCAAAATAACATGCAGACGGTCAGGGCAGGCAGCAAACAGAATTAAACAAAAAGGCAAGCAAGGCTAAGGTCAAAACACGGGAAAACAAGACAGTACTTCAATACTAACCGCATACTTTCATACTATATAGTATGAAATATATCCCATGATGCCCAGCGAGCGAATTCAAGAATGGGAGTAAAGCAACGCAATTGACGCAGGTAGGTCACATGACCATGACAAAATGTGAATTTTCTTTTTATAAGGGTTGGTCATGTAAATACCAGTGACATTTTTATTGATTTGCTTCTTCCCTCTTCAGAAGCCTGAATTGCTAAATTATTTACATGATATATTTAAACTGATAGTCCAGTCTGTCTATGTTCATATTTAAAAAACGTAAAATAAAAATGAAAACAACTTATGAAGAACAAATTATGATTAAACCAGATTACATGTAATTAGTTACTATCATTCAATCATTTTCCTTTAGCTTAGTCTCCATTTCAGAGGTCACCACAGCGGAATAACACCAACTATTCCAGCATATGTTTTACGCAGTGGATACCCCATCCAGCTGCAACACAGTACTGAGATACACCCATACACACAAACTTTTCAGTGTTTTGTAGGATATTTAGTGTATTCTGACCAACAGTATTCTCTGATTAGCTATTTCAGAGGTTGCTGTAGGTCAATCTACAAAGACTATGCTAATTTGACTCAAATTCTTTCAGATTATATGTAGAAACAAACATCTATTTTACGAGGAAACAGTTTTGTGGGCTCTTATAACTGTTTGATATTGCCGGCGACTAGCTCTCTGCAACTCTCACATGGTGGCCCACTGAAGCTACCCACATAGCAAAATTCTCTGGCCCACACAATCAACTTTTGTTCGGCCCACATACTGCAGTGAATTACGGTGCATGACTGGACCAAGTCTGGCTTTCAGACAAGGGCCAAACATGGACCATATCTGGGCCAAGTCTCAGCCAAGTTGATAACCCATAACTGGGCCTGAACTGGGTCAGTTATGTTGGTGTGTCACGACTGTGTTGAATTTGATAAACTGTGCTTTTTCTTAAAGGAACCTGATTGTTAGAATTTTTCTTTATTCAAAAATAATTTAAATATACTTTAAAAGTGGGTCAAGAAAGGCAAAATTTGTGGCTCACATATATAATATAATATAATATAATATAATATAATATAATATAATATAATGTAATATAATATAATATAATATAATATAAGGCTGTGCAATTAATCGAAAATCCGATTTCGATTATGGCTTCTAACGATTATGAAAAACCATTAATCGAGATAAACGATATACCAAAAGCGCGAAAGACCTTGTGCTTATGTGTGTGTGCAACACGCGCACACGCATAAGCACGTGGTCAGCATTCGGTCTCATTCGCACACTGAGACGAGCAGAGGAGCGCAGACATCTAAAGTAATCTTAACGTGAGCGCTTTAATGGTCAAATAGGTGTCAAAACGTGGTGATTAGTGATTATTCATATTAACCCTCATTTGCGTAATAAACAAACGAGTTGAGAATCAAAAGACATGTGAAAGAGAAACCATTAAAGTGACAGTGCGAAATGCTGCCGCCTGTTTTATCATTAATCAAACGACGAGAACATTCCTTACTGCTCTTGACTGAAGGATTTTTGTAGCAAAAATGTTTTTCTTAGGGTGAAGATGCTTAAATCACAGTTTGTTCTATATTTTTATTCTATTGTATTTATTACTCTTTCCTTTGCAAGGTGGAAAATAACTGTATATATATATACAGTTGAAGTCAGAATTATTAGCCCTCCAGAATATTGGCACCCCTTTTCCTCCAATTTCTGTTTAATGGAAAGAAGTTTTTTTTTAACTTATTTCTGAACATAATAGTTTTGATAAATCATGTCTAATTACTGATTTGTTTTATCTTTGCTATGGTGACGGTACATAACGTTTTACTAGATGTTTTTTTAAATACAAGCATTCAGATTAAAGTGCAATTCAAAGGCTTAATTAGAGTAATTAGACAAGTCATTGTATAACAGTTGTTTCTTCTGCAGACAATCAAAAAATATATTGCTTAAGGGGGCTAATAATATTGACCTTAAAATGGGTTTCAAAATATTTAAACCTGCTTTTATTCTAGCTAAAATAAAACAAATAAGACTTTCTCCAGAAGAAAAAAATATTAGAGGAAATACTGTTAAAATTCCTTGCTCTGTTTAACATAATTTGGGAAATAGTTATTTAAAAAAACTAAATTCTCAGGAGCGCTAATAATTTTGACTTCAACTGATAATCGTTTTGAATAATCGTGATTACAATTATGACCAAAATAATCGTGATTATGATTTTTTCCAAAATTGAGCAACCATAATATAATATAATATAATATATAATATAATGTAATATAATAAAATAGAATTACTACATTTGATATCTGGCCCAAGTCTTTTGTGCTGCCTTAAAGACGGTGCCACCTCTGCCCAACCCGGGCCATGTTTGGCCCATATTCTGTACGCCAGTGCCAGCTTTACACAAAATCTGGGACAGAATTCTTTGCTACCTGGGTTAGCAGGGCTGCACCTGGTCAGTAACTCGATGAGAGACCACTTGGGAAACCTAGGTTGCTGCTGCTGGAAGTACTGTTAGTGAGACCAGCAGGGGGCGCTCAACCTGAGGACTGTGTGGCTCCTAATGCCCCAGTATATTGATGGGGAACTCTATACTGCTCAGTGAGCGCCGTTTTTCGGATGAGACGATAAACTGAGATCCTGACTCTGTGGTCAATAAAAATCCCAGGATGTTCTTTCAGAAAACGAGTAAAGGTTTAACGCGGGCAACCTGGCCAAATGTGCGTACTTTGGGGGTGATGAAGTGATAAAATCATCCTGATACCGGATCCTAGCTTTTCATCAATATAATTTTTTGGGGTTCAACAGAAGACAGAATCTCAAACAGGATTGGAACAGGCAAAGAGTCAACAAATGATGACATCATTTCCATTTTTGCATGAACTATCCCTTCAAGTTGAACCCAGCCTTTTTCTCTCCACAATCCTGCCCTTTTTACTCCTAATACAACATGCGTACACCTGTCCAACAGCACTCATTACAGACAACAATATCATGCCGACAATAAGATTTGTTAGCATCCACCAACAGAGACCATCTTGAATACTGTTGGCTGGATGTTTGTGTGTGTTTGTAAAGTAAGCACTGCCAGCATGTATTAAAATGCATCTGTTGAATTCCCCCAATGAACAATAGCTCTTCAGGGCATTTGCTGTATAAAAGATCCAGACAACTGTAGTCTTATTGACAGCACAAAAAGAGACCCTCCGACCAGACGCAGCGTTTCCTAGAAATCTCTCTCATCTCTCGCCACCACACGGAGGGTTTGCATTCATCGACGGCCGCCGGTTTCTCTGTTTCTGCCTACCCTCTGGAGGAGAATGTCTGAACAGCTGCATCTCGGCCTGTCACTGAGCCAGAAAGCATGACATTTCTGTTGGTGAAAGAGATCGTATCGTTGTCTGCAAGCGCTTGTTGGTGTAATTCACAGAGGTTTTGACACTTATCAGCTCTTTTTGCTATCTTGTACTTCACGCATTTATATTTTTGTTATGCCGACACATATTCTGTAGGCCCCGTTTACACTAATATGTTTTAGTTTTAGAATGGCAGGCCCATAGCCAGCCTGGTGAAAGGGGTGGTACTTTTTTCTCAAAAAGTGGACCTTTTTGCTGTTTTACCAATGACTGAATTATACACTTCAGTTTCTATTTAACTACAGCATTTTAGTGACGTTTTGTGCTCGATGGGCTTTTCAGAAGTCATCATTACCACACTTTTTGATGTATTAAAAACATTTCCTAAAACATTTGCAATAAAAAAATTAAAACAAGACTAATTTTTAAAATTCAAATTTATTACATCATATATCATTAGGAAAAATAGAAATCTGTTAAAGTCTTAAAGTAAAACAACTGTAGCCTACTGTCATTTATTAGACAAAAAACAGTCCTCAGTCACAATTTGGCCATTTAAATAAAAATGACAGTAATAATAAAAATAAATAAATAAATAAAAATAATAATAATTATTATTATTATTATTATTATTATTATTATGAATTCTTCAGAATTTTTCTAGCCTCTTTGGTAAAAAAAAAAAAATAAATTACATTTAAAAATTCCTGGATATCAACAATAGCCAAAATATATTCAAATGAATTTAATATGGTCTGCTTCTGGTGCTTCAAACCTTTTTATTGCTCATTTTTATTTCAGAAATAAGGTTCAAGATTTATAATAAAAGTTACCTGTAACAATACAGTAGTGAAAGAAGACTTCTCTTACATCAGATTATAGTCCCACTGAAGCAACAGACGACAGAGGATTCCGTTTGGTCTTGAAGCCTTGTTCGATGGATTATTTTCATAATTTTTAACATCAAAAAATGATTTTTGATGGCATAGCAGTCAAAATAGGACAAATGAGCTCATGTATGGGACAAATTCTGGACCTTTGTCAGTCAGGGGTGTCTTCCGACCCACCTGAACCCCCCTGGCTACAGGCCTGAAAAGTTAGAACATGTTTTATGCTTATAGTAAACGTGTTTTTTAATAGAATTTTGGCTGTAAAAGCACACCTACAGGTGTTTCAGGCACAGGTCAGATTTTCTCCAGGTCATCATTTATTTTGTTTATATTAATGTTGTCTACAAAAGTATTATACCTGTCCAGTTTCATCTAGAATGCATCCCAGATCACCTTCTGAAGTGGTTTGAGCGATCGGTTTTATATCCGATCAGAATAAAGCGAATGAAGTGACCAAACAGCCTCAAAAACACAGATGTGGCGGGATCAGCGCCTTTAGCTGTGAGGTGACATCTGAGGACTCCGCTTGCCATTAAAGCCTTCGTCGAACAGTTATTTAAAAAAAAATCCTGGCTATGGGTATGAAGACATTTTGGACTGAAAACAATCCATGTCCACACTGGCATTTCACGTAGCGTTTTTGAACAGTTGTCCGTCCACATTATACCGCTGAAAACGGACATCACGTGACCACAGACACGCTGACATGTGCTGCAGCGTGTGCATCTGCGCTCCAGGCAGTCAGCAGGTGCTTTGAGTACAGAACCCAGGTGAGAGATGTGCACGTTGGACTGTTCATCAAGCATCTACCGCTGGATCTAATCTAACTATATTTGTTAAACGTAATATATAATTCATTTTGTTGTCTATACATAGCAACATATTCCCCGTTTTTGGTCTTTTGAATCTATTAGTTGTTCTCAGGTAACGTGTTTTAGCTGAGCGCAAAGATAGGTTAGTTTAATATATTAATTAGTGTAACCTTGGACACTGATCCTGCACTGATTGCTTGCCTTTATTTGCTATATTGTATAAACTTATTGTACGTTATAATTTTATAATGCTGCAACAGAATCGTGGTGTTGAAATGCCTTTACAATTAAGTATTCAAATGTTTTCAGCTGCTCACGCCACTCACTCAATTAATGTCAGGTGACTCACGCTCTGCGCAGCCTTTAATTGCAGGTCATACTGAATTGAACGTCACTTCATAACTAGACTGGTCGTTTTCTCGACTGAACTAAATTTATTTTTTATGTCTTGGTCACACTTATTGGGGGGCCGGATCAAATTGCCTCGTGGGCCACCAATTGAATAGCCCTGCTCTATGGTTTCGCTACATGTGGGCGAAACCAAGAGCGTCACATCACCGTCTTGCGTTTGTTGCAAATTACTAATTAAGGTTTAACCATGGCAAAACTTTTGTGTTTTAAAACTAAAATGTATTAGTGTAAATGATGACTGATTGTGAAACTTTTTTTTCAAAACTTGTTTCATTGTTTTAAAGGAAAAAATATGTTTTTTTATGTTTATTTACATTTGAACCGCATTTTTTATAGCATTTTACCTTCGAATTGCATATTTTTACATTTACTTACAAATAGAGTGGTTCTAAACTTTTATTCAATCTTTCATTTTCCTTCGCCTTAGTCCCTTATTTATCAGGTGTCACCACAGCAGCATGAACCGTCATCTATTCAGGCATTAGTTTTACAAAGCGGATGACCTTCCACCCGAAACCCAGTACTGGGAAACACCCATACACTCTCGGATTCACACTCATACACTTCGGCCAGGTTACCCAACTCACCTGTAGCGCATATGTTTGGACTGTTTAGGTAACCAAAGCACCCCAAGGAAACCCACACTAACACAAGGGGGAACATGCAAACTGACCCAGTTGGAACTTGAACCAGTGACTTTCTCGCTGTGAGGTGGTAATAACCACTGAGGCACTGCACCACCCCTCTAAATATTTATGAATTTCTTGATTATTTTGAACATAAAAGAAGATATTTATAAGAATGTGACAAATGAAAATGGAATTAAATGGTGGCTGCTTTCCAACATCTTCAGTAGATCTTCTTTGTGTTAAACAAAACTCAAACAGGTTTGAGACAAGGATGAGTAAATGGTGAATTTTCACTTTTGTGTGAACTATCTTTTTAAGAGAACTTGATCTGTTTCAACAAATTTTGATGTTTAAAGTTATTTTAATTGTATTTTTTAGTAGTTCAAGATTATATATAACTAAGTTGGTCATGTAAAATACAGTAAACGTAAAAAAAAAAAAAAGTTGTCAGTAGGTGTTCTCTTATCAGTCGCTGATTCATCGTTGCTGAATAAAAGCATCAACTATTTTTTTTTTATATTACTAACCTAAATGAATCTGAAAACTAAAATGTACAGTCGAAGACAAAATAATGAAGAATTAATTATTAGAAATGGAAATTATTTTTCAAATATTTGCCAAATACTGTTTAAAAGAGATTTTTCTCAACACATTTTAAATTCTTAATAATTTCAATAACTAATTTATAATAACTCACTAATTTATAATAACTAATTTTGTGTTTGCAATAACGGGAGTATATAATATTTATAGTTATATTCAAATGTAATATTAATATTAATATTTAATATTTAATATTAATAGTAGTCAGCTTAAAGTGCAATTCATGTAGAGTTAATTAGCAAGTTAGCAAAAAATTAATCCGGCAAAAGCCAAAGCAAAGCAATCACAACCAGATTACTGTTGTGTTTTTGATAAGGAAAAATGCTAAACACATGCAGGCATTTCTTTTTTTTTTCTTTTTATTTCACCCTATAAATAAACTGCACTATTGCAATCTAAAAAACTATATTCTCAACAAAAAAAAAAGCCTCAAAAGTACATTATGTTGTCCAACAGCTGCAATATTTGCCAAACTGTAATGAGTTTATTGATCTGCTGTCACTCTATGTGGGTGGAGTAATTCAGAAGGGTGAGAAGGCTCTATGAGTACTGTTATGTACAATATATATTATATATATATATATATATATATATATATATATATATATATATATATATATATATATATATATATATATATATATATATATATATATATATATATATATATATATATATATATATATATATATATATATATATATATATATATATATATATATTAAGTAAGTATTGAAAATAAGTATTAAGCATGTCATGTTTTCTTCCAGGGAATAATATTTCTAAAGGAGCTGTTGACATGAAATTGAACCAGATTTTGGTAAAAAAAAAAAAAAAAAAAAATTTTTAATAATAACAATAAAATTACACAGGGAGAAAGTACTGAACTAGTGAAATGTATTTAATTCTTTTATATAAAAGTCTTTTTTTAGTGATGGCAGCATAAAGAGCCTCTCATATGGAAAATGAAGTCATGCATTGCTCAGGTGTGAGTTTTTCACAGACGTCAGCAGAGTGTAAAAATCTTGATGATTCTGCTAAATAACTACTGAGAGATTTCAGCTTCTGTCTGGGCTTTCACTGCCTTTCTCCACCTCCCTTTCTTCATTTTCTCAACACTTTTTCCCTGCGTCATTTCATTTTATTACACATAACTTCATTTGTAAGCTAATTAGATTTGTTTTTTTTTTTTAAATATGGACATATACAGTATGTATTTTCCCAAAGCAGTTATTAAAAACAAGTATATAATTTGTTTAAACCACATTTGTTTTGTGTAGATTCAAATAAAGACAAAAAGTTTCATATCACAGCTCTAAACATCCTTAATAAACCAGCCGGAAACATAAACTGGCATCTTTTCTTCATCCCGTTAGTTCAATTACATCTTTGCACAGCAGAAAAGCTCTAAAAAACACTTCAAGCCCTCAACACTCTTAACAAATCTCATCGCCGCTCTGAAACAAACAATTAAAGTGACCCTTGACAAGATGTATGTTAAACTCAGGCAACAGCAGAGATTGCTGAGCTTTTTATGAGCAGAAGAAGAGAGTGAATGGATAAGATGAAGTTTTTGTCGGCTGCGTTATTGATCTGCGGACTGTGGAAAATCCGTTTCCAAACACAGCGAGCGTCTCATTACAAACAGAAACTCATTAAGGGTGTGGGGGGACGACGGCGAGGCTTTTTGTTTCAGGGCAGGCGACAATTAGCTCTCTCTGCTTTGAAAACTTACTAATGAACAGCAAGCCCTGAGAGCTCACATACACTCACACACTCTCACACGCACAGACACAATCACTTTAAATCAAGCCCAGACCTCATCTCCTCTCTCCCAGGCCAATTTGCTGAGCATATATTAGTATTTACTGTTCAATTCCGCTGAATTAAACAGCTCGAGCTCGAGATTCAACAACAAGAAGGGTTAGCCGGGCCTACATTTTCCCCACGATTTAATTAATCACAGGAAGAGGGATTGTGCATCTCGGAGCCTCTTCTAGTCTCCAAGAAAAGCTCATTTTAATCAGCTTCAGCCCCGTCTTGTGTTGCTTTTATCCCGGTTCAGAAGGCAACAGTCAAGGATACGCTTTAATCCCTCGACGGCAACGATACGAATCGGAGCTTTAATGCATTAGCGAAGTCCCCACGGCTACTAGGACAGATGTCTGGGCCGCCTTTTGCTTTTCTTTGGTAAAGATTACAACATGTTGTGATTTTTACAATGCAATTAGACGCTAATGATCCAGGATGAAAAGGTGCGGTGCGAAAACTTTTGTCGGGATTAATTATCCTCCGCGCCTGTTGTGAAATACGCCTCCTCTCTTTCAGAAAAAAAATGTGTCGTTAGGAGAGTGGATCTTTGAGAAGGCATTTAATCATGGTCATGATGCAAGAAGGCAATGACAGATCTAAAAGACTACAGTTCTTCCTTAGGGTCTGCATTTCAGAATAAGGCCCAATCCCAATTTTACCTCTTAACCCTTCCCTTTACCCTCGTTTTGTGCATTCATGTTAAGGGGTATTGGTGTCCCAATTCTCTTTAGCTTGAAGGTGTTGGGCTAAGAGGAAGGGCTAGATGGCCCTTGAAACTGAAATTTTTCAGGACCACACTTGAGTCCAAGGGGTAAGAAAATTTCCCAGAATACACCATCTACAATGGCAAAAAGGCTGCACACGAAAGTAAAGAGATGCACAAATCAGTATTTTTTTGTCATTATCATTTTTTTTTTTTACAACAAACAAGCTTTTAAATACATTTATTATGGCATTCGTGTTTTACCATCATGCTTAAAGATCTATAATCTACGGTGGCCGAGAAGTGCAAAACAACATTACAAAATGTGAAACATTTTTACAAAGCTCAGGACAAATTTACATTTTGAAAAACATTTTTACCTATCATTAGACAAAATTACAGAGGGTAAACTATTTTATCAAGGATGAAACAAATTTACATTTTAGAAAAAAAATTAACAAGACGCAAAACACCTTTACAAGTCCCGAAACAAATTTACAATTACAGAATCCTTATGGAAAGGGAATGTACCACACACCGGAAGTGACATGGAATGTACCACACACCGGGAGTAATTAAAACTGATGTAGGTACTTTAATGCATTGTATGTAGTCATGTAACAAACTGTAAAGGTTCTGGTCATTGGTGCTGGGAGAAATGGAAAAGATCTTTAACATGCAGCTGGACTTTGATGCAGTATAATTGATTGAGTATATCTAATAAGCACATTTTTTCATCAGCTAATAAGAAATTGTATAATATATTAACCTTTGCCACAAAAAAAATAAAATAAAATAAAAATTAATTGAGTTAGGGATACATCTCCATCACTTAAAGGTTGGCACAAGTACATTTTTGAGTTAATTTCTCTGAAGCATTTTACCCATGTTTTACACAAAAAAGAGAACATTTTTGTACAAAGTTTGACTCCATATCTGGATTATTTGGAACCTGGGGTCTGTTCTTCGTAAGTGGATTACTTAGTTTGCTGTATTTGGATATTGACGATTTGACATGATCTAGGATCGTTTAGTTCTTCAAAACTCATCTAAGAGTTCTTGTCATAGTAACACTTCTGGTAGCTCAAACCTGGTGGGGAGCAGGCTCACTCATATAAACAGGATTAGATCGGGTCATTTCAAGCAAAGACAATACTGAAAGTATGTACCAAATGCTGATGTTTTCTTACAGTAGTTATATACACTTGGCAAAATAGTAAATATAATTTTTTAAACTAATATATATATATATATATATATATATATATATATATATATATATATATATATATATATATATATATATATATATATATATATATATATATATATATAATATATAAGTAAAATATAAGTAAAAATATAAGTAAAAATATATATTAATAAAATATTAATATATTAATATTAATATGCAATCTGCACTCCAAAATAAGGTACAAAGACTGCCACCTGGTAGTTCAAAGAGAACAATTATTCATATGAACTTTTTAGTTACAAATGCATACATGCACAATATTAAACTTTTTTTTTTTATTATAATAATTTATGCAGTCATGCACATGTTTTGACAGCTAATATACTAAATGATTTAAATCAATTTGAGTCATCAATTGATGCATCACAAAAGTTGCAGACACCTTTACCGATATAAAAATGCTTTTTTGATGCAAAATTTATTTATACAAATATTCCTAACGCTGATTCAAAAAAATGAGAGTAGGCAAAGGCTACTATAATCAGGAAAATCTTCTCTAAATGTAGAACTAAATACACTGATTTGCATTGAAATACATGATGAATACTCTTGACACATGAAAGTGTAAAGCCTGCAGCTCACAACAAATGTGGAAAGTTATTGTGTGTCATATTTAACAAACCGTTTACTGCTAATGTTATGTCATTTTGCTCACATGGATAATTGAATATTAATCAGGTGATGTCATTACGCTGCTGTGCCGTCAGCCAATCGTTGCATTGCTGATCATGATTACGGGAATCCATAGATCTGTCCTTTACAACACACGCAGCGATCTCAGATCAGTTCATCCAGACATTTTAAATTGATTCGTGAACTTGTTTGATGAACCAAATTAGCCAGAGATCAGTTATCAAGATTATTAGCTCCCGGATCTGCCAAATTATCTTAGATCATTTAAGTGAGGTACAATGAACGGACCCCTGGTCTTTGCCCTATTATGCTGAAAGGAATATTGTAACCTATTGTTATCTGAAAAACAAGCAAATGTTATTATCCTTTTGTTCTGATCTGATTAATGTGGGGTGGTCCTGTTTTATATGTAATCTGAGCTTCTTCTTTTTTTTCCTACATTATTTTGTGTTGTTATATTTCTTGCAATATTTTTTGAAGATGTTTTGTTATGTCTGTATTGTTGTGATAATCCAATAAACATAATTATAAAAAGATTTTAAAAAAACAGCCAAGTACAATTTTGCGAAATTGAAAACACTAAATAATGTTTATCTTAAAATGTAAAGCTGCAAAAGCATACAGCTAGATCCGTTTTAAAACAATAGAAGTTTATGGCAGTTTTCTACAGGGCGTCTGTGTCTGTTGTTTGCCAGCTTTAAAGCTTTAAAATTTTATAATCAATAAACGTGCTTCAATGTGTTCTGAATTTAAGAGCTAGTTAATTCACCTCAGATCCTCCTCTTATCTTTATTGGATAATGTAATAATGTTTAAATGAGGCAATCAGTCCTTTAGTAAAAAAAAAAAAGGTTTTAAATCCCTTATTAAATAAAACTGGGCCAGGTTGTTGGCAGCCCTGAATTATCTCATTTTTTTATTCTTGTATTCTTCATTATCTGTCTTTTAAAAGCTCCTCTCACAAGACAATATCCCATTTTTATTCAAACACTGCAGAGAAGCTGATAATGGCTAATTTGTTATTATTTCCGGGAGTGATTTCAACAATTAAACCCGCTTTTATAAGTCACCCTAATCATTCAAGCTTTTCTCTGAAGGCTAACTAATTACCTTAAATCATTCTTGAGAAATCATTAACATGTACGAAACGTCCTGAAATATGAAGTTATTCCAGAATTTGAAAGCACGGAGTTATAAAGTTCCAAATGGTAAAGGCATTATTTTTCATGGAAGGTTTACTGGATAGTGGTTACAATAAAAAGTTAGTTAAAGAAAATTAATCATGTTAATTCATCATGTGCCACAAATTGTTCTACACTCAAAAAAAAAAAAAGGCTGTTCCTGATTGTTCAAACTTATTTAAAATGAGATGAAACAACACAATTCTACGGACAACTTAATTGTTTTTTCTTCAGTCCACTTAAATTTGTAAAAACAATTAAGTTAACAATCAATTTGTTGCGGAACAACACAAAGAATCTGTGTTGAACCAATGATTTTTTTCAATATACACTCAAAAAATGGTTAGTTTTTTTCTGTTTGTTGAAACTACTAATTTAAAATGAGCTGAATCAACACAGGGCGTTGCAGTGGCGCAGTAGGTAGTGCTGTTGCCTCACAGCAAGAAGGTTGTTGGTTCGAGCCTCGGCTGGGTCAGTTGGCATTTCTGTGTGGAGTTTGCATGTTCTCCCTGTGTTTGCATGGGTTTACCGGAGGAAAACTCCGGTTTACCCCAGAGTTCAAAGACATGCGGTACAGGTGAATTGGGTAGGCTAAATTGTCCGTAGTGTATAAGTGCGAATGAGTGTGTGTCGATGTTTCCCAGAGATGGGTTGTGGCTGGAAGAACATCGGCTGCGTAAAAATGTGCTGGATATGTTGGCGGTTCATTCCTCTGTGGTAATCCCTGATTAATAAAGGGACTAAGCCGAAAAGAAAATGAATGAATGAATGAATCAACACAATTTGGAGGCAAATGACTTGTTTTTTGTCCAATCCACTTAGCTTACTGAATCCATTTGTGTTGGGACCACAAGAAGAAATTGTGTGGAACCCAACATTTATTTACACTGTACATTGTAACTTGGAACTGTTGATTTAACTTGAACTTTTTTTTTTATCATGCACATAGTTCATTCATTCATTTTCTTTTTGGCTGGTCCCTTTATTAATCAGGGGTTGCCACAGCAGAACAAACCACTAAGTTATCCAGCATATGTTTTACACAGCGGATGCACTTCCAGCTGCAACCTATCACTGGGAAACATCCATACACACTCATTCACACACACATAGACAATTTAGCTTACCCAATTCACCTATACCACATGTCTTTATGCAGAAACTGAAGCACCTGGAGGAAACATGGGGAGAACATGCAAACTCCACACAGAAATGCCAGCTGACCTGGCCGAGGCTCGAACCAGCAACCTTCGTGCTGTGAGGCAACTTGCGACACCGTGCTGCCCCGCACATTGCTCATTTACTTTAAAAAATTAGGTTACTGGTTTACTCACTTTTATAAGTAAAGTCCACTAATCCTTTTTTACTGTGTATAAGGCACAAAAAAAATGGTAAGAAGTGAACTATTATTTAAACACTTGAACCTCCCCAACTATAATAACATTGTGCCACACCTGACCAATAATTGTCAGGTATTGACGTTGGTTTAAGATATTGGCTCAACGTTGGATTTGGGTCACTTTCTAACACAACCTGAAATCAACCAATATTAACATCTTATTACGTCGTGTGCCTACTTGGTTGAAAGAGATGCATCCAGCAAAAATGTGATGTATTTCTGAAACAACCCTTGGACGGTACTTCAAAAAAAATCTTCTGAAATCTGTCACCTGGGCTTCGCTAAACTCCACAAGTACAGTTCACAAAAATCATGGTGCGATTACAGAACACGGCTGCAGGAATGGAAATCTCCAGCACCGATTAAATCCTCTCCAAATGAAAGACCCTGAGCTAAACTTATTGGCTGGATCTTATTTGGATTTGAGATGACTGGGGGAGCACGGTGATATTCAGCAATATGAAGAGCCAGTGGTCAAACAGTGATATCAGAGACTGTGCGAGTCAGTTTATACCACACTCACAGTGGAGGTCTTTACCGGAGAGAACCGTATAAACAGGCAACATAGCCGGTAGGAGAGTAAAATGAAATCAAAAACGGGATCTGTAATATCTGTAAAAGATTTAAAAAAGTGTCTCCTAGAGTTTCAGAAGAGATTGACATCATATAATGCTCATGCCTGCGACTGAAAGTGTCAGAAGTAAGATTTTGTTAAAGTTTGACCTTAAAGGGATGGTTCACCCAAAAAATGTAAATTGTGTTATTATTTACCCACTCTTCGCTTTTTCAAAACCAGAGTTTCTTTCTTCTGTTAAACACAAAAGAAGATACTTTGAAAAATGCTGCTGAAACCCATTGACTATCATTATACTTTTTTCTCACGATAGATGCCAGCAACCAGTATTTTTGCAAAATAGATTATTTTGTTTTCAACAGAGGTCATCAATTGATGCAGAATAAAGGATGAGGTCATAT